>NC_136487.1:165265351-165320351 GCF_053919585.1 Euprymna scolopes | reverse complement strand
CGGTGAGAAAGAAAACTTTAAAAATTATGAAACTTTCATCTGTGAATGTTTAAATTCGAGCATACGCTAAAAAGCAAATGTAATGTGTTATTTTGTTTTTGGTGGGAAGCTCAGCAGATTTGGTTTCAATTTCGACAATAAGCAACGACTTGACGGTGCAAAATAAAATCGAAAATGTGCTACGAAGCGACTTCGCTGTTTATACAATTTCTGAAGATCATATATTGTTATCGCAGTTCGGATGTCATTTTTTACACATAAGTAGAATAGGTCACTTGAAACCTAATTAGAATTATGAAAAAACTGTAACGTAAGAAATACGTTTTCGGGTGTATCCGTGTGTTAAAACATTTGCCAACTGAAACTGACGTAATTATGAAGATACAGGAAGCAATAGAAAATTAGAACTCAGCTTAAGAGCACACAATTAATGATCAAATGCTAAAAGATTAAACTAGAAAAATCACGAATAAACTTGTGTTTTCTTTTCAAAATTTGCATATCAGTTTATTTCTTCGAGTATTCAGCATATCTACGCGTGGCTATATTACAAAGTTTGTATAATTAATATTTGGAAAACATAGCAATCTTAAAGAATTAACGTCAGAGCAAATAAATAAAATAAGATTATATATATATATATATATATATATATGTATATATACATATATATAAATATATAATCTTGTTTTATTTCCTTGCTCTGTATATATATATATATATATATATATATATATATATATATATATATATATATACATACATATACTTATATATGTTTATATACATACATAAATGTATATATATATATATATATATATATTCCTATACATGTGGGTATATAGATACAAACTCGCCCACACAGACACACACACACACATATATATATATATATATATATATATATATATATATATATATATATATTATTATTATTATTGATAAAACAATTTTATATTGTTACGACAGTGGAATCCACAAACCGTTCGAGGACTGGTTCTTTTTTGTTTACACAGTGATCACCACTTATCAAGGCCCGGAAGCCACTCCGGGATAAGGGTTATTGCAAGTACAATTCGTTAGTGTTTACTTAAGGGGGTTGTTCATTAGGAATTTGTATACATTGGACTTGAACACATCCAAGTTGTAGTCCGCTGGGAAGCAAGCAGACCGAACAGAGTTCCACAGGCGTGCAGTTCTAAGAAAGAAGCTTTGTTCATAGAATCAACGTTTTTATTTAGGCACAGATAAAGAGTGGGGGAAATTTTTCACAGTGGATGCGGCTAGACGGGTCTTTTTCGTCAAAGATTGGCGAGGGGGGGCTAGAGATTGGAGTTCAGACGAGCACCTGACATGGAAATAACGATAAAACAAGGATAGGCTCGCAACGTCTCTTCTGCGGGAGAGAGGTTGCAGGGTAAATAAAAGGCCATCCCCCATTAAGCCACGAAGTCTATTTTGTACTCTGTCAAAGCAGAAAAGGATGTTTTTTGCAACTCCTGCCCAGATATGGCAACAGTATTCCATCCTTGGACGTACTTGGCTTTTATATAGATAGAGAATTGCATCAGTAGTGAGATATCTTCTGGAGCGGTAGAAGGATCCCACCATCTTTCCAGCGACCTTGGCAACAGACTTGATGTACGTGTTTCCTTTCAGATCAGGAGTAAAGGTCAAACCCAGAAGATTGTCAAAACACGGGGCCTCACCCTGACTGGAGCCATCCATCACAGTTGATGCCAGATGGGGATCAGAGCGTATATGATGCAAGTATAGGAGTTTGGCTTTGGATGCATTAAAGGTAACCAGCCACATCTTACCCCACTGAACCACGCGCTGGAGATCAGAGGAGAGAGAATAAGAGAGAACTTTGTCATTTACAGCCTTTGATATTTTGCCTAGATGGTCGTGTCATCAGCATAGATGTCAACGAATGATTTAAGTATGTGTTTACGGAGGTCATTGGTGTAGATCAGGTAGAGAGTTGGGCCTAGGATTGACCCCTGAGGGACTCTAGTATGTATATTGCAGGCCTCCGATTTTTGTCCATCTACCACTACACTTATGAGCCTATCCGAGAGAAATGATTTAATGATTGAGAAAACATTTCAAGTTATACCGTAGCTGGAAATCTTGTGAAGTAGACCCTTATGCCATACCTTGTCGAAGACCTTTGATATGTCAAGAGCAATTGCCCTAGAAAGGAAGACTTTGTCAAGAGATTCACTAATCCTGTGGGATATAACCATCAGCACATCTGCGGTAGATCTTGAAGAGCGGAAACCATATTGTGTGTCACTAAGAAGGTTATTCCTGCTGAGGTGGTTGACTATTTCTCTATTTAATATGGATCCCAGCAACTTACTCATAACACAGAGGAGACTTATTGGTCTGTACTGAGAGGGAGATGACTTATCACCTGAATTCTTAAATACAGAGCAAACTGATGAGGTCTTCCAGGGAGTCGGAAAGCACTTCTCCTTAAGGCAGCGCTTAAACAGTTTCTTAAGTATGGGATCAAGTTCTGGTTGAAGCTTTTTAAACACTATACTTGGGATGCCGTCAGGGCCAGTTGCTTTACTGGAATCCAGGTTCCTGATGAGCTTGGAGACCTCATGCACGGATATTTGTATGCTACCGAGCTTTTTCTGTGTTATAGGAGGAAATACAGGGAGTTCATAGCCTTCGTCGCATAGGGTAGAATTAGCTGCAAAGTTCTTTGCAAATAGTTTGGCCTTGTCTGACGCTGACGAGATGACCTCTGGTCCATTGATAATGATTAGGATAGAACGCACACTTCTGTTCAGGATCCTATTTGTTATTTGCCAAAACTGGTGGGAACCAGGCCGCTGATCAGCTACCTTTGATATTACAGACTGGGCATATAGCTCTCTTGCATTTTCATTACTCTTTTACAGTGGTTGCTGGCAGTCCTGAAAGCAGCTTTAGTCTCAGTGCATCTATTACGTTAGTAGCTATGGGAAAATTGATTTCTGTGCGCGATAGCTTCAGCACATTCTGAGGAGAACCATGGCAGGCTGTCAGGTTTTTGTTGGACTTTTTTTTAGATGGTATGAATTGGTCTATGCCTTAAATTAACCATTCGGTCCGATCTGATACTATAGAGGACACTTCCTTTTTAAACATGGAGTGCAGAGGTAAATCAGGTATGAATGCACGGAAGCTATCCGAGTCAGACATAGAGTATCGGTATACAGTACGGTGGATGGGGTACGTCTGGGGGCTTCTTACATTTCGTTTTTATCTTAACTGATACGACGGAGTGGTCGGAGGATCCTAGAGGAGAATGAATGGAACATGAACATAGCTTAGGGGAAGTTGAGAGAAAAAGGGCTAGGAGGCTTGCATGTGACCGGGTGTATCGGACACACGGGTGGGTTCACGTACAATCTGAGTGAGGTCATAAGCAATGGCAAAATCATGACAAAACCTCCCCTCATAATCTGTCTTATTTGAATGGGTCAGCCATTCCACGTTATGGACGTTGAAGTCACCACAGATGTGGATGTTAGCCGAGGGATGTGAAGACAGTATGTTGTCTATTTTCTCAGGTATGCTCTTAAAAATAGTAACTCCGCTGTTGTGGGGCCTATAGATATAGATTTAAATATAAATGCAGTGGTGTTAGCAAGTGCAACCATGAAGCACATATAAGGTAAATTAGGATCTTCTCTAGAGATATCCCTGCCACACGGGAAGCCATCCTTAATGTAGGCACTTATTCCATGCCCATGGCGATCTTGGGTGTCAGATTTAGCTGTTAAATTAGAGTATCCGTTAATTATGAACTCATCTAGGGAAGTGGTCGGCCCTATTCCAGTTACACTTAGAAATAATATGGCTGGTTTCGTCTCCTGTAATTTGGTTTCAACTTCTGGAAGGTTGGAACGTAGACCCCTGATGTTTGAGAAGGAGACATGGTAGTAGTTCTGTTGAAGGAATGAACTATTTATTAAGTAATTCAATGTGGAACTTTTGTTTATAGCGATACTATTTTGAAAATATAGCAAGCTTAAAGAATTAACGCCAGAGCAAAGAAATAAAAGACGAGTGTATATATACATATATCGTCTTGTTTTATTTCCTTGCTCTGTATATATATATATATATATATATATATATATATATATATATATATGTTTATATACATATATACATGCATATATATATATATATATACCTATACATGTGAATATATAGATTCACACACACACAAACACACACACGCACACACACACACACACACATATATATATATATTCTTTATTATTGATAAATAAAAAATTATATAGTTAAAACAATGGAATCCACACACCTTTCGAGGATTGGTTTTCGTTGAAGAAATGAACTATTTATTAACGTGGAACGTTTGTTTATAGCGACCATTTGTCCGAAATATTTGCATTCCTATGTAAATTAAAGCATATAAGTTATAGAATATATCAGCCCTTTCTTTATTGAACATTCTTAACATCCTAATTTTTTTAGTTATAAATTTCGAATAGATTTAGCATATATATATATATATATATATATATATATATATATATATATATATATATATATGTAGAGAGAGAGAGAGAGAGAGAGAGAGAGAGGGGGGCTAGGGAGGGAGATCTCGGGAAGGAGAGAAAGAAAGAGAGAATAGAAAGGGAACTATAAAATGCTAATATTATCGCTGTGTGTGTGACAAATGAATAAAGTCGGACATTGAAATTGAAAGAGAAAAAAAGTAGATGGAACGAGATAACGCGAAGACTGAAAAGGCGAAGCATAGAGAGATTAGGGAATTCAGAACAGACTGTTTGAGAGAAAGCGAAGGAGAAAGAGAGAACTGGGATCGAAAGAGAAACACATAAGGATAACTACATATTCGGTGGTCTGTTGGGGATGACTAGTTGTCTGATGTGATTGCACTCGGGGAAATTGCGTGAAAACAACAGAAATCCTGGCATCGTACCAAGTGAACGAGATCAATATATTTTCTCGGAAATGTTATTCGATCTGTCAGAGATGTAGGTTGATGGTGTTCCTGTATACTTACCTTACACTGATATGGACGATTTATTAAAAACATATGCGAATCAAACTATATGACAGTGATAGAAAATGCATAGTGTTTTATTTATGTATCTTATAAAACGAATCATCTGATCGATTAGACTAATATATATATATATATATATATATATATATATATATATATATATATATATAGAGAGAGAGAGAGAGAGAGAGAGGAGATAGACAGATGTATATACATATATATATACATATATTTGTGCATATCTCTCTCTCTCTCTATATATATATATATATATATATATATATGTATATGTAGTTAAGTTTTTATAATATATTATTTTCGATGTTTTGTATTAATATACAAATAATAACACGTTGGATATACAAGGTGTCCACAAAGTGTCGGACTGCATAATCTACATGGTGCCCACAAAGTCTAGCTGTGTAATCTACCCGGTGCCCACAAAGTCTGGCTGCATAATCTACAGGGTACCCACAAAGTCTGGCTGCATAATCTACACGGTGCCCACAAAGTCTGACTGCATAATCTACACAGATCCCACAAAGTCTGGCTGTATAATCTACACATTGCCCACAAAGCCTGGCTGCATAATGTAGCCAGACTTTGTGGATATCCTATATGCATGCATATATATATATATATATATATATATATATATATATATATATATATATATATATGCATATATATATATATATATATATATATATATATATATATATATAGTAACTTATGAAATCTATATGGCGATTAAGCTACACTGAATATTCCGCGTTTAATCAACTTTAGGATTCTTCAGGCTTATGTGCGAATTCTGTGGTCGTTTGTAATTTTTATATGCTCCTCTTCTATTGAAATTTTAGTTAGCCAATTAGCTTACTAGTATTCACCGCCCCCTTCCTATCAGTAAATGAGACTGCATTTATCGGAGAAAGGACTATTTGACCTCTGGTTGACTTGTTCATTTGTGTCTTCCCTATTTAGCCTGGATATTTTTATTGTTGAATGTACTTTTGTGGTCATAGTATCGAGTTTTGAAGTCTAAGGAAGTCATACCTACGTCATATTCCTTGTTATTTGGATTTTCTTTTGCAAATATTATGGCCTGGTAAACTACGCCTTTGGTTAGACATTTATTTTCAAGTGGTCAAATTTTGCAGTGTCTATAGTTGCATTTATCTTGTTCGATATTAGTATTTTTATTTATAGTATGGCTGTTCTTGTCCGGGGTTGGTTTATTATTATTATTAGCATCATTATTATTATTATTATTATTATTATTATTATTATTATTATTATTATTATTATTATTATTTCTTTGCGCGATGGCAGCAGCACATTCTGGGGAGACCCATGGCTGGCGGTTAAGCTTTTGCACGCTAAAAGCTTTCTGCTCACAATTATATTCAGACGGCGTGTCGTACTCGGGTGACCTGTCCATGAAACCGTGATGAAGTTAATGCAGCCAATTCATATATAAGATCGTTAATCAGGTTGGTCAATTTTGCTGACGGCCAAACTGTCCCCTGTACTTTACAATGTTGCCTGGCAGTGGGTAAATATAAAGTATGTATTCGTTGAAGCCTGCACCTTCTTAAAGGTGGCCAGCACAAAACGCCATGGAAAGCGGACAACTCTTGCCAGATTTAACGATTTGACGGGTGACTACACAGAGTTGTAAAAATCAAAGACCCTAATAAAAGGCATATCATATTCTAGAAAGAAAATTACACAATGACGTGTAACTGCTAAAACTTATTAGTTCATGGAACAAGACAACCCCAATCCGAAGACGATCAAGAAGTACATTATGAAATCATATTCGCGCAATGAGTAATATATTTGCCAAAGAATTTGACATACACTGACGTATATATAAAGCTATATCAACACCCAGATAAGACCCACTATAAAATAAGGAGTAGGAATTACTTAATGTTGAGTAGGAATGCATATCAAAAGTAAAATGGGGCCATTCGCACCCACGGAATCGGACTGTTCTACTATCATGGAGACGTGCTCATCACTCGATCTTTGCCAGCGTTGACTGTATTACTCGTCGCTAAATTATATACACTGCCCTATAATTGAATTGAAAATAGTAAAACACTACAATAAGTACATGTGAAAATATAGGCAACACTATTATATTTTTTTGCAGAATGTGAAACTCATAAATTTTAAAGTACACTATATATATTACCTGTTGATGTCAATTTCCAAATATTGGCATACACATAATACACTCGAGCACAGGATAACAATACATTAGAAATTTTAATAAAATATTTAAATAAAAAATAGTTTTATCTAACGCCTAAAAAAACACAGAAAAAATACGCATGCATGTGATCAAATATTACTTCGACCGTTTTAAAGAAGGGTGTGTTACCCGTATAAAATGCAACATAAGAAAGAGGAGTATGACTGCGTTTGCCTAATTGAAACATTCATACTTTAGATGCAGGTACACTTATTCTGATTAATTAGCTCGAATTACTAAAAATTGCATAGATTTCTAAAATAGAGGTAAGAAATTAAATACAATTAGTATTTGTGTTTTTTTGTTCTTGATTAGTACAGTAAAAATCTGTTTAGGTATTTCAACTATTATATAAATATTACTTTGTTTATGTGTGTTTGTGTGAATTTCCTTCTCGTGTGTTCCAATCTATTTTACATTTCACTCAATTTGAGGAAAAATAACGAGCAAACATGTAAGCTTTCTCAGTTGTGGTGCAAACGACCCTGATTGTTAGATACTGAGGGAATTATTGATTGCCCATTATTTACTACATCGTTTTAGATCGTCCAGAAATCATGAGTCCCTAATTTCTGCGCTACAATGCGTTTCCTGGTTGTTTTAGTATATTAACTCTTTGCTGTTCATACTTCTTTCTTACAATTAATTCTAGTTCCTATATACTTTGTTTGTACAGGACTTATGCTGAATAAATCTACAGTATCTTTGACTAATGGCAGCTGTGCATGTAGAACCTTTGTAATAATGTCATCGGATTTTTAAACATTTAGAAGAAGCTGTCCATTCTGCCTAGACAATGTTCGCTCAGAGTAATATGAGCTTTCACGGGCTGATATATAGGTATTTTTCCGCTTATCATGATCTAAATACCTTAACACATTAATCTAGAGCCACTTTTCCTAATTAAGCAGACGATGAACGTTTACATACTGCGTTTCTCTTCTTTTTCTTGTTCGATCCCAATTGACTGGAGATAGACTTCTCTTTGGGCTACTGAACTGTCCGAGAAAAACAAAATCGTCACTATTTCAGCTGTTTTGAAAACTTTCAACTCGGATTATATGCATCGTCACGCTGGATTTAATTTTTGAATCAATTCTCTCTAAAAAAAACCCAACAATTTTCGCATTTCGGTCAACTTGAGAGAATTTTCATGCAACCTGAAATATTATTCGCGGTTTGTTTTTACATTTTTTACATATAAACATTTTTCACTTCTTTTCTTGGTAAATTGTAACTACAATAATCTGCGGTTTAACTTAATGCCATAGCTGGCAAATTTTAGCATTGCTAAAATATAATTTGCTGATTTCTTCATGTGTTTGAGGGCAAGGATTACATGAATAGCATTCTTTGAAACTCTGCCGAATAAGGATTTTGTAAATTGTTCTTTGGAGTATTCAGTCGAACAATAAATTTTAATTGTAAGATTAAACCTACAGTTTTAATTCTCTTTAATAATCTCTACTCTCGGTAGCGTATTCCGTTTTCTTATTCGGTTCCGGTTAACTTATCTATATATCATTATTATTATTTTTATTAGTTTAAATTTTACTATTGCGTAAATACAGTACACACTACATGCCTTATATTTCATTAATATATATATATATATATACATATATATGTGTATATATAAATCTTCTCAGAATTTCTTTCTAAATGCATTAATTATATTCTAGTTCTGAAATACGTAATAATTTAGGATTTCTTTTAATTAAATATGTAACCTAACATAAGAAAATATATTTAAACGGTAAGTATTATGAGTCATATATTAAAAAATAGAAATAACCTAGAAGAATAAAATTGGGTTTTAAACAACGAAGACGATATTTCGTATACGCTTTACACCTTATAAAGGATCTAGATTAATCATTTACAAGGACCGTATGTTGATTAAATAACTTGCCCAATAAAAATATGAAATTTAATAAAACAATTTTGTGAAAATAATCTAATGTTTCCTATAGTTTTGCTGCCGATGAATGTTATTAATGCACAATCTATTTTCTTATATTCTAAACCAAATAATACACAAGTCATATTGGCAACAAAATAGTTTAAACTATTTAGATGTAAGCATAATCTAAGTCATAATAATATTTTGCGCTTGTAACTTAGGTATTTTTCTAGTTTACTTTATCTTGTGTTTTTAATTTAATTAAAACACTTATAGTATTTTGTAAACGGTGTATAATTAAAATATATACATGTATGTCGAACATTACATCCTGTAATTTTACTGACATTTATGTTGAGATAATACAACGCGATCAATATTTATGTTTGAGGTCTAATAGATGTTTGCCCCGGTTTTATGTGAAACATTTTCAAACATATTAATCACTGCATTTTCGCATGAAAATGTTTGTTTATTTTCTGTGCACGATATATTTATACTAGTATCTTATTTTTATTGTATTTATATTCATATTAAAACCCCTTTTTACTGTTAATTTAGTTATTTATTTGCTTCCCCAGTGAGCAAATTACAGACAATGCCGCTTTTAATGTGGAAAGTAAGGAGAAGGAGGGGGAATAGCTCTTCCAAGAAGGAACTGGATTGTGACAATTAATATGAATGGTTTCCCATGCATAGACCAAAACTGATAGCTCAAGAGTAATGACCTTATATATGGGTTTCCACCACATATAATTTGATTGCTGTATCTGCTGGAAAAGATACTACGCTTTTATACCAGAAAAACATATTGGCCTGAATGCCAAAGAAGAAAACAGGCAAACCTTTTTTTTCTGTTTATTTAAAAAGAATATACCACTTTGATATATATGGGCCGTGGAATTGCATTCACTAGCAAAAGATCCTGCTTATCTGTATATTCTTTTAAACATTCATGTAACTAATTACCTATTAATCAGGTATCTTACGGGATAACCACCATTAGTTGGCTATAACGTGTAATTTTACTCATACAAATATTCTGCATTAATAGTACTAGTGTAATACCTGTGTAAAAACCTTTAGTAGCACAAAATCATTTCCATGTGTATTTATGTATAAGCATATATTTGTGCTTAAAACATTTGGCCTATCAAACTTCTCCAAGACAGCACAAATTATGTATTAGGTATTTGAACCCATGCAAAACATTATATTTGGGCTTCAGCCTCAGAAAACCTATACAAAATTTTGAAAATTAAAAATAAATGCAATTCATTAGGTGAAGGTCAGCATTACAAATAGGGGCCATAACGTAGTAGCTATTTAAATATTTAGCCTCTCAGCAAACAATTCTTCATATCTCAGTGATTAACGATAGAGGGAAACATACATCATAAGCTAAACGTTTTCGTTTCGAATGTCGGTGGTGTTGCACGAGTAATTTTTTTAACTTTTGTTAATTATTACAGTATGTTGGGTACAATATAATATGATAATAAATACGAAGTCTACATTAATCAAAATATCATATTTTAGTGTATTTTACGACAGGGCAATGCCGGATACCTTACGATATATGTGTAATCCTAGTATTCTGTATCGATACATGAACGGAAACATGTCCTATATTAAGTATAATTATGTTGTGCAGTGTACTATTTATGTAATAGAATAAATCTAGTAAAAATTACGCAAACTGACAGCTACCTACTAGGGTAAGGTACATGTAATAGTCATTCAGGTACGCTCTTGATTATAGTTTTTATTTTATTTTACTGATTTTATTTTAATTGATAAATCTTTCTTTACTACATTAATCATTGAATAGTTAATATGCGTGAACTATTTTAGATTAAAATTAAAACAAAAAATAGAAAAGATCTACAAGTATTCTCAAATATAATTAATCCCGCACAGTTCGCCAAGTTCTACCCTCTTTCCTCTCGGCACGGAGATGCAGCGCTGAACATCTTTTTAATGTACTTTAATGGAGTGTGCTCTGTGAGCTTATTACCACATGCATATCCGTTTCCCACTCTTACGCCTGAAAAATACTACCAATTTACACTAGATATCCAAAGATGACAGAAGGGGCTTACTTTTTATTTTTATCTTTGTTTTATCGTTATTTCCATGACAAGTGTTCGATTGAATTCCAATCTCCGGTTTCACGCTCGCCAATCTTTCTCGAAAAACACCCGTCTAGCTGAAACAACTGTCAATAATCTTCCCCACTCTTTATCTGTGGCTATATGAAAACGTAGATTCCATGAATTAAGCTTATTTCTTTGAACAGCACACCTGTAGAACTCTCTGTCGCTTGCCTGTTTCCCTCCTGACTTTAACTTGGATGTATTCAAGTCCAACATAAACAATTACAGATGAACCGCCCCCTAAGTAATGGCATTTTATCAAATCTTTCATACCAACTAATACTAGGATACTATCCCATTGATTATTGTACACACAATAACCATTATCTCGAATTACTTTTGGGCCATGATAAGTGGTGAACTCTATTTAAAACAGAAAAAGTCCGTCCTTGCACCTTGGTTGTTCTAACCAGCAGAAGTTTAAAAGTAATGTAAATAGAAATCCGATTGTTCACCTCCGAGTACGCCCCTATTTTACTCGACGCCATATAGAAACCCCTTACCTTTTCAGTGACAATATTCTTTGTTTTGGCTATTAGGTTGTGAAAAATACATTAGCATGCTTCTTTCAAAGGTATCATATTTTTCTAGCCCATACTTCATGTTAGTTTTCATTAAATGAAAAAATAAAGCAAAAAACAATCCTGTAATGCTTCGCTGTCACAGCTACACAATATTGGAGACATTTGTGCGTGGGTTGTGATGACAGAACAATTAGGAAATACAAGTACACACCACGTTTTGACATTCTCCTCGTGATATATATTTGTTATGTTCCAAACTAAAATAAACATGTAAGATATCTACCAACATTCGATTAATATATAAATAAGTGTACATTTACATCTGAATGACAGTTCTATGAATAAGAAAGCTGGCAAAGCTTAAAATAAAAATAACTACATATATTTTCAAAACATCTAAGAAAATAAATATCAAGAAAGAATAACCAAAACAATCTAATGCTTGTAGGTCTACGTGTCCATCGCGGGATAATAATGTTGTATTACAAAGCATACACAAATTGAGCAAATCGTAATTTTAAAAGTATTTTTTTTAACATAAATTAAAATGTACAATTTTTAAAAGTTCATAACATAATTACAAACCAAATAACGATTGTTTTATTAAGTTGTTGCTCTTAAATTTCAACATATTCTAAACGACCATGTCATATTCGGTCTCGCGTGTAAAAAAAAATCCTTTATTAATAAAACATACTTGATGCATTTATAAGATTTGGTAATATTACATGTTAGTTGCGTCGGGGCACGGACACTATACATTTCTGTATGTTTTTTTTATTATCCAAGTTGTCTGATACGTATCTTACATAGCGATACATTATGAAGCTCTTTCAATTTTCCCGGTACCCCTTTTCACAAAAGGTGAATATTTTCTAACTATAAAGTATTTTGCCATTAAATAATAAAGAAGACGATTATAAAAGAAAAATGTTTATTTATATAAATAATGTGTATCATGTATTCAGTACCTGGTCTAAAATTATAAAGATGATGTCAGAGGGACAGTTGTACCAGCTTCTTGTTTACTACTGCTTCTGTATGTAGACGAATATTAAAGAAAGATACTCTGTACTCTGCTTTAATGGTTATAAGTAATACAGTTTTTGTTTTTAATGCTGTTTAGGCTAGAAAAACCCAGTTTAAATGGATACAGCGTTGAAATCTTCAGCGAGACTTTAATAGGTTTATACTTAGCCTTGAATGTTATACCATAACAGAAATCCGAAAGCGTCTAATAGAAGTTGTGAATACAATTTTAGTCAACGACCACTGGAAACGATCGCTTATTTTTCTTATTACATAACACAACATTGGAAATAATTGATAATCATTGACTATAGAAAGGGATAGGGAATCCAATCATATTCTTCAATACTGATTGATAGAAAATATTCTTCAACTTCATGTTCTAAACACATCAAATGCTCGCAAATAATAGAAAATATCGGTAACGAAGATTGTCTGGACTGATAGAAACATATCGTCTTCTTTAATTCTATACATCTATCTTGCAAGTTTTTCTCATGAGGAACTACTTTATCTGTTGACTATGGAATGCTAGCATTTCTGGCTAGTATATTGATATTCAGACTATTGAAATGGCTTAGTGATTAATATACGTATTCTAATTTGGGCATTCACATTTTTTTTGCTATTTACTTAATCTGTGACAAGGATTGAGATGTGTATGTGAGGAATGTCATATATATATATATATATATATATATATATATATATATATATATATAAGGTATTCAAATAAATGATATATTCTTGAAAAGAGGAGATGGTATATCACTAACAATTCTGGGCGAAATTTGTAACTGTATTCTCTAAAATTCTCTTTGCATACCTACATTTAAGCGAGACATATTTTCCGTACAATCAGCTATCAAGTTTATACACAATGTGTCCAAATTGCTCAACAAAGACCAAACTGTATTTGCCATTAAAGAGAACGGCCGACTATATTATGTAAAAATTATGCTTCCCTAAAAATCCCACTGTTATGATTGCAAAAGATCGACTGTAAAACCGTAATTAATGTATACGCAGGCATGAAAATAATACCCTCAGACGATCTCCCAACTTGTGGTGTTTATGCATATTGAAAACTGGTGCTATATATATATATATATATATATATATATATATATATATATATATATATATATATATACATATATATATATATATATAAATATATATATATATAACTAGCGGGGGGTACCCGGGGGTACCCGGCGATGCCCGGGTGTCTTGAGGTAAATCAAAACACCAGGAGGGTGTTAAATAAAAAAATATGGTTGGTAAGTATGAGAATCGAACCCGTACTCTTGAGTTGGAAATTAATGTGTGAAAAAATAAACCAGGCGACGTTACCCATTAGGCCACCGCGAAATACATTTGAATTTATTTATTAAACTATAAACCCAGCCGTGCGCAATAATAGTTAAATCTGCTGCTTCCATTTTACCTAATTAAGAATGCCAAATAGAAGTCACACAGTTGTTTACCCAAGTTTGACTGTTTTGTTCGGACATAACGTTGTTAACTTTGAATTAGTTTCGCTTTTTATACGAAAAAGCCGCATCAACACGGAGAAGCCAAACTCGCAATTTGTAAATGTCGACATAAATAAATCTATACGCAAAGCGCTTTCCTTATTCCTAGATATTATTATATAAGACCTATATACACAGTTTTAAGCGATAGTAACGACCCTGCGAGCGTGTGCGAGAAAAGCCTTTTGAAGACATACACGAAATGTCACACACATTTTGCCTTTTATATATATATATATATATATATATATATATAGATATATATCATAAAACCAAGTCCGATGGGAAGTGATAACCTCATGTATACGTGAAATTTTGTTGACGATTAGTCAGATTTAATTTTGTTTTATATCTTAAAATCAAATCTTACACTACCATAACCACGAAGTAGTATTAAGCTGACATCGCTTGGTTAAATTGTTTCGTTCGGACACTGGAACTGAATTTACTAGTAACGACTTTGAACTTTAATAATTAACTATCAAGTTAAACACGACAAATCAGCGCTTTATTTGTCATTTAAAAATGTAACTGCCTAAAGAACATGGCGTGCGTCTTTTTTTAAATATGAGAAACACATCTTTCAATAAAGGATTAGGCAAAAAAAAAACTAAAACGTTTTGCGGTGTAAAATACAAAATGAAACATACGCATGTATTTTGTTCGAATCGCTATCTATTCATTAGAAATACCCGTAAACTAAAAGGTATTTTATATGTAAAAGCAGCCCGGTTTACTTAATTTATTTTCCCGAGCTAAGTGCCATAGAAAGTGAGGTGTGTAAATAACAATGCTACATTTGATTTAAAACCTCAAAGCCAGTAGACGAACAACGTGAGGAAATATTACCAATAGTTTTTTTATTTTTTTTTATCGATCACAGGAGAAAATATTACTAATGTCACCAAGTACAGTAAAACTAGTTAAATACTTAAATATTACCCCGACATGTAGGTTCCGGATAAAGAAACAAAAAAAAACACTTCTTAAAGACTGAAAAGCTTAAAGACTGCGTATTAGATTACTGTTACTAAAAAGCGCAACATAAAAATATAATGGGGAACTTAGTTCGAAAAATCACAGAAGAATGAAAAAAAAAAGCTCTGGTATCCGAATTAAAAGCTGCATCTGAGTATAATGTAGATGAAATAGTGGCAAAGCCAAAAGATAATAATATAATTTCTTCTCGCTGGGGTTTCTTTAAAAATCCCAGCCTCTGGTATTGAAACTTCAAAGCAAGCTTTGTTTCAAAATGTTTTTCCGAAATTTCTGGGTTTGAATACTCACTACATTCTCACCGACGACAACTTTAACAACAGTTAGATTTTTATTGCAATTTGCTGCTGAATACAATTAGAAAATGCATCTAATGGATGTAAAAAAAAATGCTTATTTAAACTCTTTGATTGATTGTGAGATTTAAATTCGCATGGAAATAGGATAAGCCATTTTACAATCTTAAACAAACCGCTTGCAATTGGAATCTTACACTCCATAATCATTTAATAGAACAGACGTTCAGACAGCTTATCGTAGACAAGTATGTCTTCCAAACTTATTGGTAATAACTTGCTTTTTTTTCTTTGGGGGGTGACAACAGATTACTTCCTTCAAATTAGGACGTTACGTTAAAATATGTTAAAAATAAATTCAATAAAAAAATTGAAATGGTCGATCTTAACTTCTTTGGTATTTAAGTAACCTTTGAAAATGAAACTATAACAGGGAACAAATCACGGTACATTGAAAAACTCGGCTAATGCTTTAAATGTAAAATTCCAAAACATGTATATCTCCCATTTAGATTGATATAAATAAAAATACAGAAAGAAAAGCTAAATTAATACACTAACGAATATACAAAGACTTTATTAGAAGCTTTATCGACTAGACCTGGTATATGTTAAACTCTAAAAAACTTATCAACACCGGCAATAAAATAATTTAATCGTGCAAAACAAACCCTTTGTTATGTAAAAAAAAAACAAGTCTTTAAATTATCCATGTATCCCCTAAATTTAAAGGATATTTAGATTCAAATTAGGGAAACACGGAGTATCGAAAAAAAGTTTTACAGGATAGTGTTTTAGACTGCAAAACACTAGACATATGATCTCCGGAATAACAAAAAAAATTTTTTTTAAAGATTAGGGCGTTTTCTACTTGTGAGGTTAAGTCTTGTGTCCATTCGCACAGATTCCAAGAAGCTATTTTTCTAAACAACCTTATGAAGTCGATTTTTAAACAAGATCTAAGTAAAACAAACACAACAACACATCGTTGTATTTTATTAGCAAATAACACAATGATCTAAGAAAGGTCCAAACTTATTGATATCAAATATTATGTCAAATAAATGAAACAACAAAAATATGTTAGTCTTAATCATGTAGAATCTGAAAGTAACTTAGAGAGCATCTATGAAATAAATTTCACTTGTCTGTTTATATTTTACATGGTAGACAACACTTATAAAGGCCCGGAGGCCACTCGGGGTTAAGGTTTATTGCGTATACAGTAATACATAGGATAATATCGTAGTAATTGTTAGTAATAAATATTTGATAAAGATTTTACTTAAGGGGGTTGTTTATCAGAAATGTGTTTATGTTGGACTTGAAGGCATCTACGTTGTAGTCAGGTGGTAAACAGGAAAACGGCATAGAGTTCCACATGCGTACACTTCTAGGAATTAGCTTTGTTCATGGAATTTACGTTTTCATTTAGGCACAGATAAAGAGTGGGGAAAATTATTGACATTGGTTTCAGCTAGCCGGGCGTTCTTGTGAAATATTGGGGAGGAGGGGCTGGAGATTAGAGATCATACGAGCCCTTACCATGGAAATAACGATCAAAAAAAGAGAGGCTCGCAACGTCTCTTCTGTGGGAGAGAGGTTGCAGGGAGAGGAAAGAGCATCCTCCACTAAGCTTCGAAGTCTATTTTGTAATCTGTATAGGCATGATAGGCTGTTTTTAGCAGCTCCAACCCAGATGGGCAGCAGTACTCCATCTTTGGATATAGATTTAGAATGGCATAACCAGTGAGATATCTACTGGAGCGGTAGAAGGACCCCACCATTTCCCCAGCAACCTCGGCAATGGATTTGATGTGCATGTTCCATTTCTGATCAGGGTTAAGTTCAATACTCGAAGCTTGTCAAAACGACGTTGCATAAAAAGTGTTATTTCGACAACCTGCGGCATCAAAACCACTGTAGGCTTATTGATAAGAGAGTTTGTTTGTTTTCACTTCTTTTTTCTGGAGAGTTACGTGTCGAGTCTGCTTGCTATTATTTTTCCGCCTTCGCGTTACGGGTTTGAGCGGGCCTGCCTGCCTACTACAGCATTTTTTTTTTGCTCAAGACACACCTACAGACACCCGAAAAAGGCCGGATACCTAGGCTAGTTTGTAACAAACCAGGAACAAAGATAAAAGTAAAACGTTTTATTACAGAACTTTTTGAAATTTAATCTTTAATTAATCTATTTTCAGAAATCCAAAAGTTGATATTTTTATAAGATATTAAGTTTCCCATTGATTTATTGTCCTCTAGTATTTCTGCCCTGCCTTTAGATACGCGTTTGGTTGTTTTTCGTCGGGCTTGTTATAGAACGGGGTGCCCTATGTGAATGCGCAAATCTCAGAGATATTTTTATAAAGGAGTTTTGTATTGGTAACACGTTTCAAGTATAGATCCATGAGGGGCGCCCGCATATATATCATATTGCTTAGATATTAGACCATCTCGGAGAACCTTGATTCTTCTTTCATTAAATAATGATTTTATCATGTTAAATATTCGTCCAGCGATACCTTATTATATGGTTATCTTGAGAACACATCATACTAAAATCTGTAAAAAAAAATATAGATTCCTATATGTATATCTTAATTCAGAAAATATATTGATTAAAGTTATCATAAGCTTATATTGAATGTCTGTTCGATTCTTAACGTGTAAATTGTAAGCAACTCATTTTTGCTCGAGGAAAAGTTCCGCTTTTCATATAGAATCGGTAGAGATTAATTCATTTATAACTTACATAAATGTAACTTAATATTATGGACAGAAAATTAGATTATAGCTCTTTTAATATTTCCTTTGTAAAAAGATTTTCCACTGTCTGCCGTCAGACGTATAATTATGTATCTGAAAACGTACTCCCCCAGACAAATGTCGAAATGAGAGAATGCACCTATATCTATTCTTTTACAATAAGAGAACACAATGAAAAATATATTAGCTTTACCACGTTAAGCTACACAATTATTTTTGACCACATATAGTAAAATATTTTACGAATTAAGAAAATATAATTTGCAAGCTATAATCATTGACACCAATTATTTTCTATTATTTCCGAAGCAAACATTGATGTAGAAATATATTGAATCTAATTTGTCGACATCAAAGTCCAGAATTTATATTCGCTACACATATGAGGTTTACTAGAGCAATAATTAACGATGATAATAATATATTTCCCCATCCTTGTTTTATGCATTAATTTGTACGCATTCTATACTTTAGGGCGCGTTACTTTATTTAAAAGAAAATACCCGCTAAGCTAACACTATAAAAACAAACAAAAGTCATGAATAATGCGGCAGTAGGAAACCACCCCAGAAATAAACGGGGAAAATACATTAGAGACTAAATTAAGTCCAAGACGATTTTCTTTTTGCTTGCAAAGAAAAGACCTCGGAGACTTAATAAAAAGAGTCTCTAAAATTTTCAAATGATAGGGAGAGGGCGACTTACTGAGGATCGTAAACATGTCAGAACTGAAATTCGTGTCACACGCATGGTTATTTAATAGATGGTTGCAAATCGCAGAACCTTACGTATTACTCAGAACATTCGAGGGTGAACAATTTTCATAACGAATCTTTGAAGGCACATGCTTTTTTAAACGAAAATCTAATCTTTGCGATATTCGCCCAACATAGTGCGCACTGTAACCACATTTAAATAAATAAATAATATAATTATTAGGGTGGGGGGGAAACATCTCTGCGAATAGACGGAAAGATATGCCTAGTTGAAAAAAACAGCACGCATGTTCGATGCAAAATAACACCGTTGCACAGAAAAATAAATTTGCTTAGCAAATAGGTCACTGATGGTATATAAACAAGGTTGACGTAGGTACACAGGACATTTATTAGCTATAATTTCATTAGGTTTATGAAAATTGGAACATTTCTTATTGATAGTAGTTTCCAAAATATCCAAGGAGTAACCATTATTACAAAGGGTCATAGCGATAAATTTGAGTTCGTCATCCCAATTAAATTCAGAACACAACATCGAGGGCCTATATGCTAAAGTGTTGGTTAAATTATATTTTTAGTTTATAGGGCAAACAGAGTCCCAAACGCGTATAGAGGCCCGTAAAAGTTGGGTTACGATAAATAGAAGTAAGACCACACGAGGATGTCTTGGACATAAAAACATCCAAAAACGGAAGAGTAGAATTCGTTTCCTTGTCTACTGTAAATTTAAGCGCTGGATGAACGTTATTAAGGGACCAAAAAAACATTCGCATTCGTCTCCTTATCAAATAAGCAGAAAGTTTCGTCTATGTTACGAAAATAAATGTCTAAGGTATGCAAACGTTTAAGGGAGGAACGAAACCTGGTTAGCTAACCTTTATTATCCTTTTTTATTTTTTTAAATTCATTATGTTTTTGGTATGTATTTAGCAGATATATATATATATATATATATATATATATATATATATATATATATATATATATATATATATATATATATATATGACGGGAGTAAATTTTGTGTAAAGGCAAACAGCGGACATTATTTTGTAAACGAAATAAACCCGTAATGATTTATTTTTCTTGGGTCCTTAACACCTAAGAATGATTTTAGTACCCTTTCTTATATTTGCCCCCCCCCCCCAGTTCTTGCCATCGATTCTTTCATTTCCACAGGCATAAAACACATAAAAAATATTATACATATTAGGGTCGTATAGCTTCCCAGGGGGGCAAATAAAGTTTCTTTTTTGGGCCAGATTTGACACTAACAGAACAAATTCAACATAAATCATTACGGGTTTATTTCGTTTACAAAATAATGTCCGCTGTTTGCCTTTAAACAAAATTTACTGCCGTCATATATTAGCTAAACCAGGGGGACATCTATAAACATAAAAGCGAAAATATGTGTGTGTTCGCTTCTGTTTGTGCATGTCCGCGCATGATTTGGCTTGCAGCGCAAAAATTTATCATACTTCCTCGCAGCTGTTCATTTCGCTTTATAAATCTTCATATAAAGCCTTTATCAGTTTCACTCCCTCGTGGCACAGATGGTTAGGTGAGTAGCTTTTTCCCCCGTTTCCTTTCCACCTTCGCGTAAAGGCATCGGATTTCAATCCAAAAGTGCTGTTTCCTTTTACACCTCTTTTTAACACATACACCTCCAACTACTCGGATTCACTCAATACTTAACCCAAACTCCGTAGAATTTTCTCTTTACAACTAATAGTCAGAATTTTAATATCAGAAAAACTGCGTAAGTAAATGGTAAAGCAAAAAATAATGCGATAGAAATAGTATTCTCAGTTTGTAAAATACTCTGATTGGAAAGGAACGCATGCTTTCAGTTGCCATAATGACCCACCTTCCCAAGGTTCAATCTTAAAATCCAATCACTAAATCTAACCAAATTATCATTAAATACAATGCCTAACATATCCCAGAAAATTATATCAATAAGTGGCAAGTATTTGCCCTCCTAATAATCTTCCATTCTATACTAGGTGTTTTATTTTCTCTAACAGATTTCCAGTTATATAACGATAAGGAAGTGCCCTTTTTATATACCTTCGTGCAATTCTACATAATGGATTACTACCCGTCAATCACAAAGGATCTTTTTTGAAAGGCAATTGAATTTGCTGAGACCTATACCAATGTCTCGGATGAGGATATGGATATCATTATGAAATGCCGCATAACTGTCCTTGCATATAACGGAGAACGATGGGCAAAAAATGGGCAAAACAACTTTTTCGGGGTATCAATGGGATCGCTGGACTCTGCAGAGGCAACAGATCTCGTTGGACTTTATATCATTTATAATTTAACAAAATGTAATATTATTGATAGGAGGGGCATGGACTTATATCGTGATGATGGGCTGATAATAGTGAGGAATGCTACAAGTGTTAAATGTGATCAGATTAGGAGAGCAATCCATAGGGACATGAAAGAGTTTGGCCTAAAAGTAGAAGTTAATGCTAACTTAAAACAGGTTAATTTCCTTGACGTTACTTTAGATCTGGATTCAAATACTTATACACCATATATTAAGGATAATGCTAATCCTATTTATATACACCCGCAGTCTAACCATCCACCATCCATTATTACACATATACCGTTATCTATTGAAAGTAGAAGAAGTAACCATTCATCTAATGAAGTAACTTTCAATGATTGCAAAGCTATTTATAATACAACACTTAAAAATAGTGGGTATAAGGACATAGAGATAAAATGTAAAGTAACTAACGCCAGCACAAATGGATCTAGAAATCGTGGTAGGAAAATTATTTGGTTCACACCCCATTTTAATATTATATTGAAAACAAAACTTGGTACAAAATTTTTACAACTTATTAACAAGCATTTCCCACCAAATAATATATTATATAAAACATTTAAGAAAAATACATTAAAATTAAGTTATAGCTGTAGTGATAACTTAGAAAGGATTATAAAAAGCATAATGCTAGAATTTTAAAGACGACTAGTAGAGAAGGTGAAAATACTAGTGCAAACACTGCGCTGAATAAATGTAACTGTAAAAAGCCTGAGGAATGCCCAATAAAAAATGAATTTCTGACCTCATCAGTGGTATACCAAGCTAGTTTATTCCCGGTAGAGAACCCAAGGGACGAAAGATTCTACATAGGGAGTACCCAAATGACTTTCTAAAATAGATTCTATGAACATACACCCTCGATGAGTAATCAACCATATGAAAAGGACAATTCCTTATCGTTATATCACTGGAAATTAGTTAGAGAAAAATACACCTAGTATAGAATGGAATATTATAAGGGGGCCCACTACTTGCGACTCATTGATCTCACCATGTCCATTATGCTTATCAGAAAAACTTGAGATAACTAGGTTTAAAGACAGAGAAAAATTATTAAATATTAAACAAGAAACTGATATATCCTGCAAACATTTCGGAATACACGCCTTTAAAGAACTCAAAATTAGTAGACTAGAACAACTATAAGTACAACTAACCCCCATCAAATAACCACAAAGAGGATAGGTGAGGTCGCAACTATGATCACACCCGTATGGATTACGTAAGTCGCTTAATATTCTACTTCATCAAGCATTTATAATATTACTAACCTCAATAAGTGCCTGTATGAAGTTATATTTGAACCGAACGATTAATACATTGTTGTGGGTGAACATCGTAATAATGTATGCATATGGGTATTTTTGGGTGTATGCATCTATTGGATTTATGATCTTTATATTCCCGGTTAGGAAAATTAATTAAAATAATGAATGAATAAATAGATGAAAGAAAGTAAGGAATGAAGGGTGAATGAAAGAAAAGGGGATAAGGAAATTGGGGTGAGTAAATAAAGATGAAGGTAAGTACTACAATATATAAGCTTGTATATTCAGTTTGTAGAACCTTAATACTCTGATTCCTGTCATGTGTTATTATATATTATTATTGTATCGTTATACATCTTATGTATATCTGCCTAACCATCGAAAGAGTGCTTGCTTAATATGAAGATAGGCCTATGAACTTCATGCTGAATTCAATATAAATTTTTACGTAGTATAATTTTTTTACGGAAAAAAACCTACAACTTAGGAAAATGTAACAAGCGGGTGGGGCCATGAAATATAACTATGCGTGTGGAGATTGATAGAAAAAGGGAATTTATATAGTAAATGTATTCATGTCTGTTTCTACTTTAGATGTATCATTTGGTGGCAGGGTACATGTATATATATATATGTGTGTCAATATTTATGTGAGTATGTATGTATAAGTGTATTTTATGTATGCATGTATGTTTGTATATTTATATACATGTATATCTATATATCTGTGTGTATGTTTGTCTATGCATGTATTTGTGTGTGCCTATGTGTGTATATGTATGTGTATGCATATATATCTCTGAACTATTAGAATAAGCTGTCTCTTGTATGATTGTTGTAACAATATAGATTACAAGAATGTGTGGATGTCCGAATGTTGTTTATATGTGTGTTATATATGTATGTGTGTACGTGTATATATATATATATATATATATATATATATATATATATATATATAATTATACACCTGCCTGGAGTGTAGTAGCATACTATTGAATATATGAAGGGGTTACCACGCTACTGAAGAAAAGAAAAATGACATTATTTATCTGTGTATGTCTGTATGTGTGTGTGTATATTAACTCGGGTGTAGCAAAGTTTAGGCATTTATAAGTATATTGATATATTAATATATATAGGTACATGTGGAGTTTAGATAACTTTCGTGTTTTATATTTATTAATTATTTTATTTTATTTTTATTTAATTTAATTTTATTTTATTTATGTTTTGTTTTGTTTTATTTACATTATTGTAATTGTAACTTTATTCCTGCGTAGTCTGAGAGTTATTGCCTAGTTTCAGTACGTGTGTTGTGAATAAAATAAAAGCGTACAACATATATTCGCTTTTGAATATATGTATTAACGTGAGTGTATTTGTGTGTGGCGGTGTCTGTGTATGTGTGTGTGTTGTGTGTGTGTTGCATGCATGTGTAGATGGATGTAGATTGAAAGGTGCTGGCAATACATAGTTGACCATAGCTAATGTTCTTAATTTACAGACTTCAGGACAAAAAAAAAATTCTCAAGTACCTCATGCCATAAAAAACAAAAGTTAGGTTCGATGGGTGGAAAGGGAAATGAAAAAGATGTTTATTATCATCATAGACCTCACTTATCTTCTTACCGTTTTTTATGGCTCCCACCCAGGTTGCATTCTAACTTGATAAACGAAATAGGAAAATGTATTTGGTGGAAATATACCTTTCAACGGTAATCCTTGGCCTAAAGACGTAATCCCCCAACGTGGGTTATTACAGAAACATGTATGCACATATGTAGCCATTAATGTTTGTATAAATAAAATTAACATACCTGCTCTGTTCACTCATTGAGCACACTTTTGCTAGACACATGTTGTTTCATTGGATGTGCTTCTAGGAACCTAAACTCTACTGGCTATATATATATATATATATATATGTATATATATATATATATATATATATATACGAGCAAACAGTCAACAAAATAGGCTACAAACCCCCTTTGAAATGAGTTAAAACATATTTACTATGAAAAGGAAACACTAGATAAGTGGATAGTCCTTAATCCGCGGAGTTTCGAAGAATTACTTTCCTTCGCATCAGAGGGTAAAAATGAGCAATTTTGCATGCGAAAGTATTTGATGAAACAACAAGTAAGAAATGCTTTTCACTCTACTGTATTTATGCCTCGGCAGTAGAGTGAAAAGCATATCATATTTATCTTTTATTAATATTATTGGAAATTATTTCCTTTGTCTCCCTTCTGCACATTTTTGTAAATTATTCCATGGATTTCTGCCTTTGGATTGTTATGAACCGTCTTCCAATTACAGAAGTTTCCTTGTGCAAATGGAAATTCAATTAATTTTCTTGTTATATATTTGGATTTTACCGTCACTGGATTATTTTTTTCCACCAGACTATCTGTCTACGTGTAATCACCTTTTTATCACCATGTTCCCTTTTCTTCGCTTTTTTGTTTTCAGGTGGGATTTTTTACTTACTTATTGTTTAATCAAATACTTCCTTTTCAGATTAAACTCATTACAATATAACTCATTTCAAAATGTTTTAGCATGTTTTGTTGACTGTTTTCTCGTATAATAAGCTCCATCTCCTATTTGGTTTTATCGAGCTTTAACATCTGGCTGAGATAACTTTATAAATATTAACTCTTTCATATTTATAATATACTTTAATTTTACCATCTTGGATCATTTTGGCAAATTTAATTGTAATTTTTACTTTATATATATATATATATATATATATATATATATGTACATGTATATATATATAAATATATATATATATATATAAAAGTGAATTTTCTATAATTTACCCATGCGTTCGACTAACGAAAACACTACAATTTAAAGATCATTCTCCCTCGATTTCCAACATCTGAGTTCGTTCCAGATATTACACCTACTGTGAAAAGGTAAGACCTAGCTGATGTTATTGCGGAAAAATATTATTCGATCATTTTAAATAAAATAAATTTTATTTTAATCTATACAAATGTTTATTTAAAAAATTACAAACGCCTGGTTTTAAACCTATAGATCTAAAACTCCTGATATGAATGTTTTTAAAAACAGTGGACATTAAAACAACTTTTAGCCTAAATTTCAAACGTCCAAGGAGGTGCCGGTATAATCTTGCCATGATACGTTAGAAAACCAAGAAAACCTCTTCGTATTTCCTTAATAAAAATGTTATTATTCGAAAAATCGAAAAATAATTTAGTTGAATTCATTTTAATAAAAACATGCTTATTAAAATCAATTTTTCACTCGTCTGGGTTTTACACCGCTACATCTCAAATTATGTATATATATATATATATATATATATATATATATATATATATATATATATATATATATATATATATATATATATACTTATACCTACAGAAAACAGTGTTTCATTATTTCAGAAATCATCACTGCCGAGGGTCACTTTACCATCAGTCAGGGGATTGGAACCCGGTGACGAAGCCATTTTCCACTGCACTAGGAAAGAACAAAGGAACACGTTCAACTTAAATCGTGAAAAGTACCGTTGAAATTTAGAGATTTATTTTTAAACGTCAAGATGGCGATAGTGATATAATGATAAGGACATCATTGTCTGCTAAGGTTTCAAATTATCTGGAATAGTATCAAGATTAACCTTGATTCTTATATGTTTCATTTCTACCATTGTTTTTTAGAAATCGGGTACGATTATGAATATAATCAGTATAAAATAGTTTTTCTACACTGTGAAATTTACTTTGTATATGACACCCCTAAATAGAAGATATTACATATGAAATATTACATATGAGAAATACTTGGAACCAAATCTCCTTTTGCTTTATTGCAGATCATTTAAAATTACAGCAGCAAGTTTTGGTGGCCCTTCCATTAAGGTAAAATGGTTGAAGGATGTATAAGATAATTTGTAATTTATATGCGAAACAAGTAAAAAATGACCATGATGTAAACATTTTATAGCTATAAAATGTTCGTCTAATGATAGATGATCGTTCTTATCTGCGACCTTAATAGAAAATGTTACCTAACCCGCTATAAAATTAAGGATATTCGCTTTTCCAAATATTTCGAAAATTTCCCCTACTCTATATCTGTGCCTAAATCAAAACGCGGATTCCATGAACAAAGCTTCTTTCTTAGAACTGCATGCCTGTGGAACTCTGTTCCGTCTGTCTGTTCACTCCGGACTACAACTTGGATGTCTTCAAGTCCAATGTTAACAAATTCCTAATGAACCGCCCCCTTAATTAAACACTTAATCAAATCTCCACACTAACGTACTGTACTTGCAAAAACCCTTATCCCTGAGTGGCTTCCGGGCCTTGATAAGTGGTGATCACTGTGTAAAAAAAAAGTATACATTTGTTAAATTTTAATTAATATCCATGTGATTAGGAACTTATAAAAATACCAAAAACGGTTGTATATCTCTCTATATATAAATATATATATACTGGTTGCCAAATTACATATAAAAATGGCCATACATTTGGTTCTTACGTACTAAACTACTTAAAAATCCGGAGGATTTTGGAAGAATAAAATAGAATTCTATGGTTACATTTTCAAACCAACAAAGTATGCTCCAACTGTGACCTGGCGCGCGACCTTCAGTTTTAAAGATTCAGTTGTCTCCCCCGTGACCTTGTAATGCCACTAACATAAATAACAGTATTCGCAATGAGTTACGTTTTAAATATTTTTATTAATTTATATTCAATACCTTCCATGCCATCATTATTTTAGTAAATTACATTAGTTGTGTTTTTCAAACTTAATATTACTTCTCCTTTTGCATTAAACATATATAATCCCTCTATCTCTATATCTAGTAATCTATCGCTATATATTAATATATATATGTATGTATGTATATATATATATATATACACATATATACATATATATATATATACGTGTGTGTGTCTGTATGTGTATGCTTTTAGTTCCCACTATATTAAAGAGACTAGTCTAATTATAAGGTGGTTGATTTTAGTATTTTAAAAAGTATTAAAAAATAAATATATACGTTTTTTTTAAATATTTTTTGTTTGATTTCTTTTGCAGATTGAAGCGAAAAATATTAATGTTGACAATCAACAGAGTTGGTCTACGAAGAAAATTTCTACAGGATTCATCATCGATCAGTTATCAAGTTTTTGGTTTCTGAGATGGAAACTTGTTGTAACTTACAGAAAACTATCAATAGTGTTTGATGGCAAATGTTTCAACAGAGAAAATATGGACAAGTTACCAATGTAGCAGTTCTGAGATATTTTAGGAACATTTCTTTTTGTGTACAAAAAGGAGATATCTTTTAACGAGCTTGAATATTCTGGAATTTTTAATAATAAGCCCACCACACAATATCAAATGTGCCCATGTTTCTTTCCGTAGCATAAGACGAGCTTTTAAACATATATTCTGCTATTGAAGACCCGGGTGTGTTACTCTGAACGCCCCTTGGTGGGTAGGTCGCATTTCCTCTTGTGCTATATACGTGTCGTTGGACTTGACTATCACATTTTGTGGCGATCAACCGATGTTGTTGGTACTGCAACTATATTATCATTCCTAAATTACAGTATGGTTAAGGTATGTGAGAATAAAATACCTTCTTGAGATGAGTGTATTACGGGTTTGGTAATGAACAAAACGCCTTTGTTTAGCGAGACTCGCTTAGTGAATCTAGCCATAGTGAATGAATATCAATCGCACATTTTAAAATTGTATTCGTCTGTTCTTGAATAAAAAGCATTTATGTTGTGTCCTATAACTGATTTTAGCTCATGAAAAAAGAACTCATTATTGGGTGTCATTTTGATGAAAGCATAAGAAGATGATGCGTTGAGGTCAGAATTAAATTTATATTTTGTTTTGTAGGACACAATAAATTCCCAACTGCTCACAATTCTGGAAACGTAAATTGATGTGAATTTGCACGATATAGTTAGTGTTACAAACTATTAAAAAAACTATACTTTTACATTGTTCAGTAAAACGAAGAAGAAAAAAGATGTTCTTTTCAGTTTTCTCATTGAGGCGCAATGTTTACTTGGCAACCATTTAGAATATATACTTCGTCTTACTGTTGCGAATATTCTGAAAAGCAGGAGCGGCAGAATTATCACCCTAAACGGCAGCCATTGTATTTGCTTAAATCATTTAGCTATTAGAACATCTAGCAATAGACGGTGATCTCGAAATGTGTCTAAACTGTCAGACAAACATTGTGGCTTTAGACCATAGTATATATAATTTTGCATAAGATCGTGTAAGAATCCTTACTGAACGCCAATTCAATGGATATATAAGGTATGATATTGTATGGTGTAAGCACTTGAAATATTCGAGGTGTTTAACAGGTGTGGCATAGAAGTCTTATCGGTCAAATGTATAAATAATGTATTCTATCCATAGCCTTTGAGCCCCTGGAGCGGCTTAGGCCATCTACAACTTTTTGTAGATGTTTTTGTAGCGTCCATCCTTCCCGTAAATACAGCGCCTCGCTTTCCCAAATTGTCACCCATATGGTACTGGTCAGGTTCAACGTTGCTTAACCTCGGTGATCTGGCGAGAACCGGTGTGTCAACGTGATTTTGCTGTACAAATAATGTATTAGTACACAAATATTTAACATATATTCACTTCCTCAATTTATCGAAACGTCTGGTAATTTTTATTAAAATATTATTGTATTTCCAAAACAACTGTGAGTTTTGGGGTGGAAGTCTTGTAATATTTCATAGATTAACCAGTAACAGTCTGGAAAAGAATTCTGTTTATATTGCAAACCATAAAACAAGAGTGTCCGCTTCCAAATAGGTAGACATGCTTAGTAAGCCGCACTAAATTATATTGGGATACTTGATATGTTATTGCGTTAACTTTGTTTCGCCCAATCTTCTTTCATGAAGAGTTATAATATCAAAGGCTATTTACTTTCTTTGAGAATGGAATAGTTATATAGAAGCGCAGAACGTTAGATAGAAGCGCAAAACG
Organism: Euprymna scolopes; assembly: GCF_053919585.1. NCBI lineage: Eukaryota > Metazoa > Mollusca > Cephalopoda > Sepiida > Sepiolidae > Euprymna > Euprymna scolopes. Next base: position 165,290,431 of record NC_136487.1, on the reverse strand, counting down.
TTCCAAGTAATGGCGGAACAAATGTGCATTAAATCGCAATTTCAAAGCAAATAGAAATGAGAAAAACAAGAATCCGTTTCTACTTGATCTGTGTACAACAAGAAAAAGAATGTTTAACAATTTAAAGCACTCATTGAACAATCTTGTTTTAATCATTTTACATCTCGAAGGTTTGTTTTGTTCCTGCCTTGCAGATTCGCGGTGTTTTTTTTAGCCTGAGGGAATTGCACAAGATGCTATTAATGCCGGTAGCATGTTAATAGGCTATTCTAGGAAAGAGTTATTTTTAATTAGCATTATTTTTTTAGTACAGTGAAATAGAATTGTTCTCTCTGGTGATCAACGTTAAACGCTTGGAATACTCACTCATCTTAGTATCCTGAAACTGAAGTAAACCTCTGCTTTGAATAATTTCTATCTTTGTTTGTTAGAATGTTGTGAATATTGTTCCCGGAAATGTTGTTAAACCGCTCTAGCAAAGCTATAAAATAATTTCCATCTCTCACATATGCGATATTTTTACTATCATTTCTTGCTGACTACAACCGTTTACACATTAACTATTTATCGGCGCTATATCGCAACGCCGTTATCGGTATTACATTTAATAAGTTGTGTGCTGAAGCTTAAATATTAGAGTACTCTTTTAGCTCGGACTCATATGATAATATGCTATTATATTTCTGTGTATAGAATTAAATAATAGTCAGCAGTGTAACAAAATTTCTGGGACAGTTGGCCTTACCATTTGCATGTTGTTGATCTGAGAATTAAAAATGAGTTATAAAAATATAATTTAATCATGTTTATATTTAAAGTGCTTGACTGCAAAATCCGTAGAATTTAACGGAAGTCGTGTAGAAATCAGGCGATGCATATACTATGATTTAACCGAAATAATAAACCAACTAAAAGCAAAACTACATTGTGCTGGTGTCATATAATGGTTAGCATTATTTGTGGATATAGACTAGCGCGGACTAGACACCCTTTCGTCGAGATAGTCCGCAAATCTGTAAATGGCGTTAACCGCGGTTTTTACTGCGCAAGTCCTGATTTATTTACAAAAACTAAACTATACATATGTGGTGTACAAGTTATACTAACATGCATACCCGACACTACCCAGGATTTAATTAGTATCATCTTATTTTCCGCAATCATATAAGTATTTTGGTGTCACACGCATTGCAATCGAATGGTGTTCAATCAAACAATTGACCGACGCGATGCAGGAGAGCAAGACTTATCTGCTTCTTCGAAATGGTTTAATTCAATGTATGGTAATATATGGATGTATAGTATTACCTCACATATTTCTTATTTTCTAGCATCGATTTAAATAATAAATGTTATGGATATTGGAACTAGAAAGGAGTTCCTACAAAGCTGTAAAGATACTTATTCACACGAGTAAAATGGCCAGTTACTCTAAATACAAACTGAATTTATTTTGTTGTAAATTAAAAAATACGTTTGTTGTTTTAGTTAATAATTTTCCAATCTTTCGTTATTTATATTGCATTTATTTAAAAAAATAAAAACCATTGTGTATTTAATGAATAAACTTTCGTAGATTAAGTGCGTATCTGAATTTATTAAATATGACTGAGGGCACGTTAAAAATTCAAGCTAGTGAATGTTTTAATAGTAGCACTATCGGTAGCAGTAGTGGTTGTATAAGTAGTAATACTGTAGGAGGGTGAGAATCGTATACATAGTTCTCGCACATCTCCCACTCGATAAGTGATATCATTTTATTCACAGCTTTCTCCTTCGTGCGTGGGGAATTGTGCGAGCTATTTGAGCAGTTAATGGTTTAATGTTTCCTTAAATGCGGCCAGTGAAAATGGACATTTCTTTCTCTACGGCTCTCTTGAATGCAATATCCGTCATTATCGCAGTTGGTCTTCTATATTTGATATCATTTCCTAAAGGTTTCACAGCTGCTTATCAAACAGAAGTGTACACAAAATAATATATCGATAGTGCCACCATCAGTGTGATCATTATTATTTTAAACTTTAGACGATAGATCAAACATAGAAGACATGCTATATAGTCAAACACATTACAAATATATGCTACAAAAATGAATACCTATTCCAACTATCTATATCACACGAGATAAATGTCACCTTATTCAAGTGAAACTAATTTATTTCAGCTTTTCAACATATACAGATTTTCCGAAATTCATCAATACTAACTCGAGTCTATGTATATAAGTTTATCCACATGTGTTAAGTGCAGGCGTTATAGGTTTTCTTTGTTACATGTAGTTTTCTTCTGCTATTCGCTTACTTGTAATGAAGTTTCCACGTGAGTGGTGGACGTTTGTAACTTGTATGGGTCATTTCCCTACATTCAATATTTCCCTACACATTTTAACTGTTTAGGATAATAATTTGAGGATTAGTTTCCGATTTTATGTGGATTCGAATGCTATCTAGACTCTTTATCAATGTTCTTTGGACGTAATCCTATTTCTACTAAATTTATCGATTTTCTTCATGTTCTGAAATTATGTTTTTGTTCTCTGGCATGGTTCTGCTGTTTGTTTTATTGTTCTTTCTCATTTTTATTCCGTTTGTACAGCAACATATTTTTTTCGGTTTTTCTTCGTCGTGAATATTATTATGCCTGGTATCCTGGTTTTGATTGATGTATCTGTTTGTCATCCATGTTCCAAAGGAGTGGCTTTCATTATGATTTGTGGTTGTACCTTTTGTCTTCATGTTTAAATGCATTCCTTGAGAATGCTGAGAGGTTACTGCCTTCTCCATGAGATCTGGATGCGATTACAATATTTTTTTCCTAAGATTGTTTAATTAGATGTAAATGTTTTTTTGTTGTTCATTTTTCATTTCTTTCTCAGAATTTAAATTTGTTATCTTTTAAGATTGAACATTTTTAGCTTTAATATAAAGAAACAAAAAATGCACACATAGCTGAGAATCCAACAAATAAACATAACTAAAACGCCAAAGTGTACAATACAGAAATGAAGCACACTAGTTTGCAGTGTTATTATCATGATTATTATTAATGCATTTAGTAATAATATGTAAAGAAAGAATAAGTAATATTATAGTAATAAAATCAAATAATTCCAAGATGATTTTTATTCGAGGTTTTCAAGGAAAGCATCAACTAGAAATTAATATCGTATTGTAACTTTTCCTAATGTCTGTCTATGTGTGTGACGCGGTTTATCTCACCCTACAGGCAATCCACCCGGGCAAGTTAGGTACCGAAATGAAGCTTATGACGCATTGTATGTTCTAGTATTATTTATATCCATGTTTGAAATATAGAAATGAAAAAAAAATGAAAAAAATAATAACGATTTAGAAGAAAACGTTTTATTTACTAGATATTTTTCCGGTATCCACCGGATGTTATTATCTCCCTTAGTAAGTTCGATTTATTGTCTGTCTCCTCTGTGTATATATATATATATATATATATATATATATATATATATATATATATATACATATATATATATATGTGTGTGTGTATGTGTGTGTGACACGATTTATCTCAGCCTACCGAAAACCCACGTAAGGTACCGAAATGAAGCGTCTGAACCAGCGGATATTTTACTGATATTTATATCACTGTTTGGTGTATGGAAATACCAAAAAATACAAAACAATAACGATTTACTAAACAACGTTTTATCTACTGTATATGTTTTTCCTGTACAAGGACCCAAATTTGCCTAGCTGTTGATTAAAACTGGAAATTCCTCACGTTTTGTTGCTGTTTTGCTTTTTTGTAGACCTTTGTCGTATACAGAAAGGAAAAAATTGTAACATGTTCTGCTAAGTTTTCAAGTGAGCAATAAGTAAAATAAAGAACGACTCATTAGATTTTCCTCTTGTACAAACTGTATGTGGTTAAATATTCAGATATATTCATTTGCCTGTTCATGAGTAGCACGGAGGAATATGTTGTGAAATACGCACAACAATACTTTGAAGTATACGGTCTATGCTGTCAGCTTCGCATTTGCCCTTTAATTTATATGAAGTTGGTAAGTATTATCCTTCCAGAAAAAATACATTTTTTCTTCTGTCATGTAAATGTATGCACAAACTAATAACATTTCATACTGATCCATAAGAATTGCACATGAACAAGAAAGATCCATGGTGTCCAATTGCTATTCAGCGTTAAATAGTTTGCAAATCATGAGAATTAAATAACAGAATATGTTAAGGTGTGAATCTATTTTAGTACAGAAGTAACTAAATAAAATGTTTGCACTCGGTAAATAACCTTCGATAAATAAACGAGCATATCAACAGGAGACTTACTACTTCTAATTTAAAGAAAACAGGATAGAAAATGAATGACCATCGTGCGAATTCATAAACAACATTTTGAGGTACCGCCATGTGTCGTATATCGAGGAAACCTAGAACGTAATGCTTATAAGATTTAATATTTTTGTATTTCAATAACACGCAACAGATTATTGTTTTCAGGGTTATTTTGCATTAATTAACAAACCTATGTTTTGCCCCCTCACATGTTTTGGTAAGCGAAAACATTTAAAATATCGTTTTTTATACACGAAACTATATTGAATATTGTTTTCATATTAAATAACAGGCATCACTTACTTTTAAAACATTAATTGTTTGCATTTACTTTACTAAAATTTGGCAAAAATATTTACAATGAGAGTTTCATCCATGCAATTATTAGTTTAAAGGGAAATACCGATTATAGTTTAATATGAAAGTATTATTAATAATTCAAAATAAGTTATATCAACTATAAATTTAATACAAACAAAATAAAGTTTAAATAATATTTCTAAATAGTACACTTACAATGATTTTTGCAAGCAATAATAATTAGAATCGAGCAAATTATTAAACAAGATTTTCTTTAAGTTAATATTTAAATGAGGTCAATCATCCAGTGCAGATTAAGTATCTAAAATACTATATATAGAAATCATGCACAATTTTCAATGTCTAATATATGTTGACAGAAACACCATACAACGGATTTATATATTTCTTGACTAGGAGAAAGGTGCACACAGAGCTCCCTTGCAATAAATAACCTAAAACATTATTTTGATATTTCTTGTCCATGGGGAGTTTTAGACACAGAGCCACACGGACGTTACTACCTTATATGATAGTAATAATAATAATAATAATAATAATAATAATAATAATAATAATAATAATAATAATAATAATAATAATAATCGCAAGCCATCTACGAAAGATTAATCCAAGCAACAGTAAACGTAGTAACTAGTGTTGTCTTATCTGCGCCAGCCTCTCGAACTAAAGGTTCTCAAGTCCTTCGTCACACTTATTCAAGGCACGCCTCCATACTGGTTTATCTTCAGCTAGCTCCTCCCACACATTCACGTCAATTCCAAGGGCGATCAGATACCGTTTGGCCAGGTCGTTAAAGCGCAGCGCCGCGCGACGACGGCTTCTTGTTCCATTTGCCAGTTCGCTGTAGAGGATATCCTTAGGGAGACGGCCATCGAGCATTCTGCGCAGGTGTCCAAGCCAACTCGATCGTCGGATGCGGCATTTTGTGCGAGAAGTTAGGTATTTATTGAACCCTGCTCTTTCACGTAGTCGGTTGAAAGTATACACTGTTCTACCTTTTCAATGGATACTTCTTTGTTGGTGTTGGATTTAAGATACGCAAGGGCCTCTATTTCGTGGCCATTGATGGTGATTGGTGATGCGTCACCCTGGTACTGTCTTCTTAAGACAGATTACCAGTGCAAACTCAATTTGTCAAGCAGACGCGGGAGTCCACCTGCGGAGTGCGAGACCAATGCCGCATCGTCTGCAAATAGCAGCTCAAGTATTAAGACTTTTCGAATCTTGGTTTTGGCGCGGAGGCGAGCCAATTTAAAAAGTTCTCCATGAGAGCGAGTATGAAGGAGCACACTGCCTTCGTAATCGTGATTTCCAAAAGCGTGGGGCAGAAGAACTGACAAAAAGATGCAAAAAATGTGCGAGCCAACACACACACTTGCTTGACTCCACTGCACACGGGTAAGTTGCCAGACATGTCACCCTCGAAGAAGACTACGGCTGTCATATTGTCATGGAGCGATCTTATCAAACTAAGAATAGTTGGTGGGCAGCCAAAGTTTTGTAGGATGCCAAAGAGACCATCTCTACTGACCATGTAAAAAGCGCTCGTGACGTCCACAAATGCAATATGGAGAGGTCTACGTGATTCTCTGCATTTTTCCTGGATTTGACGCACTGAGAATATCATGCCCTTGGTTAAGCGCCCTCTGCGAAAGCCGCATTGCGTTTCTGGATAAACGCGCTTTGCAATCTGCTGGAGCCTTGAGAGAAGCACTCTGGCAAAGACTGTGCCGGTGACACTGAGTAAAAATATACCACGATTGTTAGTGCAATATCTTTGGTCTTATTTCTTGAATGAAGTGATAATTTTAGCATCTCTCATAGCTGTTGGAAATTTTGCGTTGTGCCAACTGGTGCATAGGAGGTCGTAAAGTTCGGTAGCAGGGATTACCGCACTTTAGCAGGTTTGTTGGAATCTCGTCGGCACCTGGCGTCTTCCCTACATTCGTGTGTTGGAGAGCTTCTGGCATAGTTGGAATGTTGTCCAGTTGGACTAGGGTGTCGAAGTTTGGAGTGGAATTTAAAATTGTGACTGATGTTGCGCGGTTCGCCATTTAGTACAGAGTAGTGGTCCACCCAGCGTTCAAGCTGCTTCGTTGGATGAGTGATGAGCTCCACTGTAGGAGATTTTAAAGGGTAAACTTTCTTTGTGCTCGGTCTAGTTGCCTGTCAGTCTGGATTTTGTCGCACAGGTTGCTTTAGTAGTTGCTTGTACAGGGCCGATCAGCTTTCTGGAATTGACTGCGAGCCTTTTCAGATAGGGCAGGGTGCTGCGTGTCGGCCTGCTCACATAGTTATTGTGGGCATCCTTTTTGGACTGTAGTAGATGTTCTAAAATTTCTGCATCCTCATCCATCCAGTCTTCGCTAGGAGGCTGCTCGGTTCCAAAGGATGTGACTGCAGCGTCATCCATCGCAGTTTGCAAAATTTCACAGGAGTTATCCAGGTTCACTGTTTATATATATATATATATATATATATATATATATATATATATATATATATATATATATATATATATTGTTTAAACAAAATCAAGACATCAAGAGATAGATTGATAGAAACATATAAGGTATTCCATCATTAGTTACAATTTTTTCAAGACTATTCGTACAAATTAAAACAGTATGTTGTTTGAAAATGTTCACAAAATAGCCTTTCGTCAGCCGTATTGAATAAAAAACACTTCAACAATGAACACTATGTGGAAAATACACTTTTAACGTTTTCTCTATGCCCTAGCCTATTTAAGGACAGTATGCAAATATTCCTATTAGAGCTTACATTCTGGAGATTACAGGATAACCCATAAAATATACTTTCAGAAATACGTTGTTAACCCCTTTCAGTATTAGCACTCAACCTGCATACATTAGGATCTCGTAACCTATTAAAGAGGGAAGCACTTTTAATGCAATTTCTTCTTTTCGTTTCGCCACGTTTTTTTCTATGTTACTAATGTATTCGTATATATTTTGCTTGTTTTTAGTTTCTTCGAGTGTAACAGGTAGGTCTCTAACAATATATATGTTAGTTATATTTCAGTTAAACATTTGTGTTACAACCCAGTCCCTCTGGAATTTATTTTTAAAATCCTTCCTAAATCATTTAGCAGTTTGGAATTTTCTATCCCTGCACCACCTGTTTTTCTACAAAACGAGTTTAAGGGGTTCCCCCATGAATTGAAATAAATCGATGCCATATAAATTAGATATTTTATGACATAAATTCTTCTCTTTACTCTATTTTCTTTTCTGTCAGATTTGTATAAAATTACCCTTTGAATTTTGGTTTATTTCCAGAAACACGTCTGGCAATTTACCCGTGTTTTGTAACTTTTGATATCCAATTTTGTAACTTTTGATATCCAATTTTGTAACTTTTGATATCTAATTTTGTAACTTTTGATATCCAATTTTGTAACTTTTGATATCCAATTTTGTAACTTTTGATATCCAATTTTGTAACTTTTGATATCCAATTTTGTAACTTTTGATATCCAATTTTGTAACTTTTGATATCTAATTTTGTAACTTTTGATATCCAATTTTGTAACTTTTGATATCCAATTTTGTAACTTTTGATATCCAATTTTGTAACTTTTGATATCCAATTTTGTAACTTTTGATATCCAATTTTGTAACTTTGGATATCCAATTTTGTAACTTTTGATATCCAATTTTGTAACTTTTGATATCCAATTTTGTAACTTTTGATATCCAATTTTGTAACTTTTGATATCCAATTTTGTAACTTTTGATATCCAATTTTGTAACTTTGGACATCCAATTATGTAACTTTTGATATCCAATTTTGTAACTTTTGATATCCAATTTTGTAACTTTTTATATCCAATTTTGTAACTTTTGCTATCCAATTCTGTAACTTTTTATATCCAATTTTGTAACTTTTGATATCCAATTTTGTAACTTTTGATATCCAATTTTGTAACTTTTAATATCCAATTTTGTAACTTTTGATATCCAATTTTGTAACTTTTGATATCCAATTTTGTAACTTTTGCTATCCAATTTTGTAACTTTGGATATCCAATTTTTTAACTTTTGATATCCAATTTTATAACTTTTGATATCCTATTTTTTAACTTTTGACATCCAATTTTGTAACTTTTTATATCCAATTTTGTAACTTTTGATATCCAATTTTGTAATTTTTGATATCTAATTTTGTAACTTTTGATATCCAATTTTGTAACTTTTGATATCCAATTTTATAACTCTTGATATCCAATTTTCTTCCAAGTTACTTCATCAACTATGGATATATCATTCTCAGTATCCTGAAATCAGTTTATTTTCAGACTTTCTATTTTGACATCAATATATTTTCTTTTCTTGCATTTCATAGACTGTTTTAGATCCGATGGTATTTATTCTTTATAGCTTACGTCATTTTCCTTTTTGTATACCACAATAAAAGCGTATGTTATTTTAAAATAACACACTTTTGGTAATGTATTACTTTCTCCACATGTTCGACGGCATGTTTGTCATAGTGGACACGGTGTTAAACCCTTTTGTACTTTCGCAATATGTGTTCTTCAATATTTGTGTTGCCTGTTTTAAATATTTTAAACAGCGTTTGACACCCTTCCGTAACATTTCGTAAAGTAATATCTAGACCCATGATTGAAAGGATCCTTGTACAAATTATCTTCCCTTTGTAGCAATGTTTTTTTTTTTATCTTAAGCGACAGTTAGACTATGAACAAACCATATTCTTTAGAGCCTTTTATCTCAATAATTGACATTGGGCATTAACTCTTCCTGCATAAGCAATAACACTCTCCTAATCTTGTTTCACAATATGTAGACTCTTATGGCCCGTATAAAAGTAAGCTGTCGTGCTTGCCGAAAATGCTCGATAATATATCTCCCATTACTTTAAAAGAAATATCAGCAGGTTTTATTAGGAGAATGAAATTTATAGGTATTTTGCTAAGTCTCCAGTTTTTAAACACCACACTTGTTTTCTCGTCAGACAACGATGCCATATTTTAGACATTTTTTGTATATCTTCTAAAATATGTTGGAAAAGTCACACCATTTTTTCCTTCATACAAAAATTCTGATAGCCAATTTGCAATTCCTTCAGATGTAAACCGACAGTCTTTATTTTTGTACTTGCTTCATTAATATAGTTTGTAATTAATCATTTAGTGTTCATTGTTGTTCTTGTACAAATTTCATTTGCGTGTGTTGCGTTTGCAGGGCCAACTGCATGGTTTTTGTAAATTCATTTATTTTTCAATATTAAACTGTAAAGGACAGAATAAAACAGCAAAAATAAATTGTATAACGAAGGTGCTCAACAATTGTAATGAATTTGTTTAAAAAGGCATAGATGTTTTCGTAAAATGATGAATATTAATGGAGATTAAAAACACCGATTTGAACCGATTGCCAGCTCACACGCAGCAGATTAAAGCCATATTTCTATGTTTGTGTCTTATTTATTCTAATATATTTTTTCTAATGAGAAGAGAAAAAAACTTGACATGTTTAGTAATAGAACAAATATTTTCTTTTCCTTTTTCTTAGGCTAAAACGAAACGGACTTAATACTTTTTTTTTCATTTGACAAAAAGTAACTTACTTATTTGTGCATGATAGTTTAGTGTTGTAGTGTATTTTGTTTTTTTTCATATATATTATATGTATATATATATATACATATAAATATATATATATATATATATAGGGGGTGTTGGTGCGTGTGTGGGTTTGTGTGTGTGTGTGTGTAAGTTTCTGTTTGAAGGCTATGGCAATGCATATTTCCGAAGTACATCGTTAAGTACTAGATACTCGAGTACAGTTGATAATAAAATATTAAACATTTATGATTGTTTCAACGTGTAAAATATAATTTCCAAAAGTTATCTGTCGCATTTTTTTATCATAGGTCTTACATATTCGAAATATACTCCCTTTAAACTATGAAAAAGAAAAATGCTCTAGGTTTATGTGTGTTATTTCAGACTTTGGAGGGAAGAAATGTGAGTTAATACATTAGGGGCCTTCGTATATTATATTTGTTTTACATATTGGAATATAATATTACAATATTTATAATTAATTAACCTATAATTAAACGTTGAATTTCTAAGTGCTCATAAAAGTATTTCGTAGTATTTTGGCATAGGTGCCGGCGTGTATAAGGGTATTATTCTTACTTTACTTTACTCTAATATTCGCCAAGGTTCTTTATTTTCAGTACTATTACTAAAAAAAATACAGAAATAATATGAATGTGCGCGCATACATCTTAGTAACATTAAACAGTTGAAATTAAAGAATTAAAGTAAAACACATAATAATGATATATTGTCTAATAATATGTCGATAACTAATAGACACACAAACATAGTAACACTGAGATGCGACAGAATATATTGGTAAATAAACGTCTCGTGTATTTCGTCTATTGTATTTCAATCAATGCGTGTATATCAATTTTTCGTACACAAATCTGTTTTTTCTACAAGATTACATAGCTATCAAACACATGTTTTAACACTTGGTGCAATGTTCAAACAAACGACAAGCGCATTGTTATATATATATATATATATATATACTAGACCGGCGTTGCACGGGTGTTTTGAGGTGTATGCTGAGCAAAACAAAGTCAGATTTTTTTTTTAACTTTGACCCCTTTTATGACCCCTAACATTTATGGTTTTCGGCTTACATTAAGTTATTCAGTTAGATCTATGTCCACCGAACCTACATCTAAAATTCCAAGTGTTTAGACGCAACATTTTCGACGGAGTTTGTTAGAGTTCTCAAAGGTCAAATCGTTGAACTTCGACTCCTTAACAGCGAAATTTCTGGCCGAAAACCGATCTCACATATTGTTCCAAATCTCACTACCCTTTCGCATCTGTAGACTAAAAATTGTCATAATTATTCCGTAGGGAAATGTACACAGACACCCACGCACGTTCACTTATATATATATATATATATATATATATATATATATATATATATATATATATATATATATATATATGTATATATATAAAGTAGCGTCCAAAACTAATGTTAAAAACGTATATTGTTAAGAAATAACAATTGTAAAGAGCTGACATGTTGACAACTTGTAGTCGTTATAAGCTATAAAAACGTACTAAAATGTGAATCATTCGTTAAGTATTGAAAGAGAATTATAACAATTATTTATGTATTTTTTTAAATAAAAACGTCCAAAAGAATGGGATACAATTGGGAAAATGCTGCCCCTTAGTTTAGGACGCCGGCATATATGTACATATATATTTAATGTTTTAGAGATGTTTATAAAATTTTACTACTCATGCGAATTTCGTCCGTAAGATAGAAAGGTCATTAAATTCCTCATAATAAAAAATAATTAAACCATAAACTTGAGTTTATTTTTTAAAAATATTTTCCCAAGTAGTAAACAAAAACTGGCAACAATAACGAATAATGTATACTCAAATAATATTGTCATTTTTATTACCTATTTCTCTTTTAGTCTATATTTTAATACATCCGTTTTAATGTTTCGAAACTAATCGGAAAAATGTAATGATATCATAATTCAATCCTTCGGGTCATGATCAAAGTGTAGTATCTGTTATTCAGATCCACACTTCTATTTCTTGTTCTCTGTTAGTGGAAGAGAAATCCTTCACGACTGAGACAATTTTTATTTTTGTTTCTTTTCTACACATTAAAAAAACGACCTTGGTGTCTAACTCTCTCCCGTGGGGAAGCATTGTAAATAGGCACATAGTCTGTTTCCTGTCAGAAATGTCGAGAGAATTAGAATTGACATGTTGCAGATGTTTAAGCAAGGAGCATATAAAAAACTCTAACATTCTAAACACGGTCCAAATCAATATCTGTCTCATGTTTGGATTTTTATTTTGAATGAAATAATCTACTTAAAATATCAATATTATTGATTTCCTATTTATTTTCACGTTTTTATACCATAAATAGTTTCTCACCGTACGCCGATGTCATCTGATGTTTTTTATTCAGAATAGGTGATACAAATTTTCGTGTTATTCACTTGAACAGTAACTATAATGACATGAGGTTTAGAAAAAATATATTTTTCAACAAAGCCACCACAACCCTAATTCACTTATGCATGCAATGATTGATATCTCGGTCGGAAAAATCACACTGCGCTTTGTCGCTGAAATATATGTCGCGAATCTGAAATCGATGAACACATATTTTTGCTATGCTTACAGCAATGACAGTGATTATTAAACCTTATATAGCTGCCACAGAATGTGTATTCGTTTAATTATTTTCTGTACAGACGAATTCATTGATGTATATATTCCACTGACGCAAATCATGACAGATAGTTTTCCTAGCGTTTCATTCCGCCAATATCTATAACCAAGATATTAAATTTCACGCGATGAAAACCTGTGTTCAATCAATGTAGAAATTCAATTTACATTACTATCTAATAAAATTATAGATAATATAGTTTTAGGAATGTCTCCGTGGAATGCCACTGTTTTAGAAAATTGGCAGATCGTGGCACATTATAGCATTATTGTACATGTAATATATCTAGGCACACAGTTAAATACTTCATAAACCACTACAGATTGGCAATTTATATTCGTGAACAATTATAATATATTTTATGTATTGAACGTCTACTTATTAACGTGTCTATGACTTGTGATATATAGAATTAAAAAGCATGTGTGTCTTGAATTATTGCGGCGCCAAGTGATACATATGACATCTATATTTCAATGTTCATCATGATGAGATGGGCCCCAAACCACGCAAGTAGAATCTAAACAGCAATCGCAATAGAACAAGGGCATTCACGCCTGCAAAAAAAAAACGTTATTGCTAGCAAAAATCTCCTTAATTTCAGACGTGGTAAAGGGTGAGAGGTCTAATCAGGGGGTTGTGCTCGTTCTAGAAATTAAGATAATATTAATTTCAAACAGCAAAGAATAAAATATATCAACAATGATCCCGTCGCCTGTGTCTTTCAGACATATCGTTATTGTATTTCAGGAAACCGTTTGCGCAACAACGCTAGGCAACTTTATTGCATGTATTAATATAAAATTAATATATTTTTTAAATATATAATTTAAATTATTGTTTTATGCAGAGTTACATGTTTAATTGAATAATTATACGAATTTAAAGCATTTATATTTTACTTGAAAAGGGTATTGTTCATTTAACAAAAACGTTTTCTTTTTTTTTTTGGTCGATTTTTACATATTCGTTGTTCTACTCAACACATTCTTTCTCGTGAGGTGTGGCCCAAGGAAGAGTATATTGTCCTATATGATAGGCACTTATTTTATTGTTATAATCAAAACCAGGAAAGAGATGACGAATGACATTAATTCTCTTTAATTTTCAAGTAGACATGAGCTTAGAACATTCCTACCATTTGTATAACAGATACTGAAACAAGTCTAGGAGGTGACACAGTAGACATGGTTTCACGTTGAGAGTACTACTTAGTAATAAACACGTACACAGTCTTTTTTTAAAGATTATCACCGTTCAGATGACCTTAGCGACAATAACATGATGGATACCAGCGATTAGAAGAAAGTGAAAGTAGTTCAAATTAAAACAAGGAAACGATAATACGTTTTGTCTGATTGTATGAAGCTATCGCTTGAGGCTTTTTGTCGATAAATTGAACCAGACGAAACTTAAATGCTTATCTTGTCAGGGACAAATTGGATTAGTTAACGAAGTAGATAGGTTGAATTCTCCAAAGTAACAAGAACACTAAAACCGAGATTCAGCGATTTTTATGATAGCAATCAGAAACAAATCTTAATCATTAGTTTTTTTTTTGTAGACATGTTTTATTCTATTACTACTTAGACATACTATAGCTTTCTTTATATTGCGTTTGTTTATGTGAATTAAGAAAACACATCTGATCTTTACTGGATTGATAAAATCATGGACTTATCGTAGTTCACTCTATATGATTAAGATACATATATGTATTCCGTGTAAAAACTTTATATACAATCATCTCGTTTAAAGATTCATAAACACTTATTATTTCATTAATTTGGAATTACCCCCCACCAAATAATCAGTTTTCTGCTATGTTGGCATTAATATTATTAATATTATCAGCCTTATTATTATCATTATTCTCATCATTATTATTATCATTACTAATATTATCTAACTCAATAAATTCACAAAGAGTATTATCAGAGTGTTTACTGACAACGACCGCGTGTCTTCCCTGTCCTCACATTTACAGTACTCTCAATTCTATTGCTATGCATATGATTTTATTTGGCATGACAATTGATACTTTCTTGGAATTGAGTCACTATAAGCTTTTGCAAATGGGCGCTGTACCCATTTAGTGGATGTCTTCTCAGTGCTTCATGTATTCATCTTTCTACTCTCCTTGACACTTCTCGACAATTTGGTGTGGTGCTAGTCGAGGCCGGCTCTACACTTCACATACAAGTATACATATATATATATATATATATATATATATATATATATATATATATTGTGATGTTTATTTTTATTATTAGGATCCGTTGAGGCTTATGTATTGAAAGAATAGTGACAAATCTTGGACACAGTAAAATGAAATATGCATAAACAAAACATACACAAACGTGTACTGGTTGAGTAGAACTCCGACTGCTCAACTGGAAAGCCACGGAAAGGTTACGACACCCTACCCTTTATTTTCAGGTCTAGACTGCTCGATAGTAGAAGCTGGTTACCGGAAGTTACGTACTGAATAGTCAATCGTCACAATCGGTACGGGTGACAATGCCTTCTTTTAAGCTTTTTGATCGGAAAAGGTATTCATACATCTTATGTTTAAGACCGACCATTAGTGGGTGGATGACGTTTATTTTCCGAAGCGTAGCTCTGGTGTTGATTGTTGAGAGCCGAGACCGAATATCTCGAACATGGTCTCGGTCAGTTCTTCCATTCAACGGTTGTGTTTCGTTGGTGTCGTTCGAGCAACATCGTCTTAATTGGTTCTGGTAGCCTTTATACATATGCCGCTGTACCTACATGCTAAATACCATGTTATCAACTCTCTTACTGATCGTATATACTCAACAGAATGAGGTATCATATTTGTAACTATTGAAGAAAACTAAATTAAACGTTTCCTGCTTACGCTAGTAATCACTTGTAGTTGTGTCTGCTTTGGTAAAAGTGTTTGATAGTTAGATCTCACCTTACATGACACATGATTTCCGTTGGATTAGGAGTAAATTCTGTACACGTGCCAGAAATGTTTGAGGGTTTCAGCTTCAGTGCGCACGAGTGAATCCCCATATTCTTCTGCCCTCCCATTCGATCTACAGTGATATGTGGGATGTTAATATTTTTGGTCTGGAACGTATCGTAAAACATGTTTGAACCCTACAGATGTGAACAAAGTTCCATTATCGCTCACGATGTAGCTTACTACAGCAACACCTGGAAATGATTCATGTAAACAAATAGTTAATGTCGCATGGTCCGGATCTATTTCACCTTAATACTTTTTCATCTTAATACCTCAGACAACTTGGCGTAACTATCGACTACGATAAAGAAATAGAGGTCATCAGGAAGATTTTTCAAAGTTTAGGTGAATTCTTGACCACGACTAGACTGTTGTAATTATAATAGATAATGATTTTGCAGCTAGGGGATAACCACTGCAAGCATGGAACATTTCCATTACGTATTTATCCATGTTAGACTAGTGGGCATAGCTTCTCATTAAGCTTTTCGTCCGGTTTACTCCGGGCTGGTTCGTGTCAAATCCCGTGAAATCCCGTAGAATTTTTTTCTGGACATTATCGGATTTACCCCACTTTCGTTCTTAGACCTTATCGCAAAACGAGAATACTTTTGGGGTTTTGTTGTTATTCATTACAATTCTGCTCTTGAAGTCGTGAGTTAAGCTGTGTTTTTCTGATTCTATTCTACACCCAGGTAATGGTACTGGAAGCTCTCTAATTATGTTTCCTTTGATTGTTGTTATTTCGTCATCGGTGCGAAGTGCAGCAATTCTACATGTCACACTTTTTATTCTTTTACATGGTAGTCACCACTTAAAAAGGTCCAAAGACCACTCAAGGATAAGGGTCATTGCGTGTACAGTAATCAATGGGATACTATCGTAGTAATCGTTAGTAACGGAGATTTGATAAATTGGATTACTTAAGGGGGTGGTTTATCAAGAATGTGTTTATATTTGACTTGAAAACATCAAAGTTGTGGCCATGGGGGAAACAGGCACATGTAATAGAGTTCAACAGGCGTGCACTTCTAGGTAAGAAACTCTGCTCATGGAATCTACGTTTTGATTTAGGTACAGATGAAGAATGGGAGAATTATTGACAGTTGTTTCAGCTAGATATGTGTTTTTCGTGAAATATTGGCGAGGGGGGCAGATATTGTAGCTCAGACGAGCATTTGCTATGAAACTAAAGATAAAACAAAGACAGGCGTGCAAGGTATATTCTGTGGGAAAGAGGTTGGAGGGAAAAGTAAAGGGCACCCCAAGCTAGAAAGTCCATGTTGTACTCTGTAAAGACAGGATAAGCTGTTTTAGCAGCTCCTACTTATCCTTGGACATACTTGGATTCTATATAGATAGAGAATTGTTTCAGCAATTCAGTGATATATCTTCTGGAGCGGTAGAAGTCTCTAACATTTTTCCAGCGATTTTGGCAACGGATTTGATGTACGCTGTCCATTTCTAATTAGGAGTAAAGGTCAAGCCCAGAAGCTTGTCAATACATGGAGACTCCCCAAGATGAAAGCCACCCATTATAATTGATACCAGATGGGGATCAGAGCGTCGAGGATGTAAAGATAGAGGCTTGGTTTTACATGCATTAAAAGTAATCAGCCACCTCTTCCCCACTGTACCACGAGCTCAAGTTCAGAGGAGAGAAGAATCAGAGATAACTTTGCCATTTACGGCCTTTGATGTGATGCCATAGATGGTCCTGTCACCAGCAAGATGTAAACGAATGATTTGTATGTGTTTTGATAGATCATTGATGTAGATCAGGAAGAGAGCTGGACCCAGAATGGGTCCCTGAAGGACTCCAACATTAAATCTTTGGGTCTCTGATTTCCGCCCATCAACCACTACTTTAATGAGCCTATCAGAGAGAAATAATTTAATAATTGAGAAATATTTCCAGTAATTCCGTAGGTGGAAATCTTGTGAAGTAGGCGTTTATGCAATACCTTATCGAAGGTGTTTGATATGTCAAGAGCAATTGTCCTAGAAAGTAAGCCTTTGTCAGCAGATTCACTAATTCTATGAGATATAACTGTTAGCCTATCTGCTGTAGATCTAGCAGAATTGAAATTCTATTACGTGTCACTAAGAGGTTTATTTCTGCGGAGGTGGTTGATTACTTCTTTATTTAATACGGATTTCAGCAACTTACTCATGACGCAGAGGAGACATTTCGGTCTGCACTGAAAGGGAGACGAACCATCACCTGGATTATTAAATATAGATAATACGGATGAGGTTTTCTAGGGTGTTGGGATGCAACTTATACAAATCCCCTTTGATATCAATCTTGGTAAGGCCTCCAAATTGCTAGTTTTTTTTTTACTACAATTACTATAGTAGGATAGTACCAATCACGGTGGTTTATTGGCAATATATGTCGATAATCTTCTTTGGATCCGAATATTGTCAGCAACGTATTATGATCAGTTGTTTTTCGTGAATGTTCTGCCATGGAAGTACATATGAATTTTCGTTACCGCGAATAGATACTATTAAAATTACATTGGGATCTTTCGATATATTAAGCACGATCCACAAGTGCGGTAAGGATTAAGCGTTCGTGTTCGCCCTTAAGGTCCGGGGGGAATTTAATACTTTAGAATGGAAGCGAGGAAACCTAATTTCAGAATTACTTAGTGTGTTAACGCGACGCACCCCGTTTTCTATTTTCGTTAAAATAAAAGGGCATTTACCTGTTTCCTGATGGCTTCGAGTGGCAACCGGAGTACTAAAAAGACTAGCAACTGCGGTCAGAAAGGGATGGAACAATATATTCGATGACGGTGTTCCCCAGCAAATGATGTCTGAAACGTTGGCTAAAGTATGTTAAAACGACCCTGCCTGGGGAGAGTAACATGTATCCGGACACGAACTGAATGCATGGGTTGACATGAGTTCTTGGCTACAGGTATATTGTTTAAATGATTGGGTAATGATGTAGAAGATGCGCGTCGCACTCCTCCGAAAAATGATGCCCATCATATCAATTTGGTGGAACTAGATGCCACGCCAAAAAGGTCTAACTCTAATGCTGCGGTGGCAGCCCAGGTCGTACACCTCCACGCTGAAATGTTTATACGAAAGAGACTAGTGATAATAAACCGTCTAGTTGACGAACACAGTTATAAGGCTTACATTACTTTCGTGTCATCACAGTTATATTGTGCTAATAACCTTACTCTAGACGAAATAGAAAGAAACTAATTCTCAGCAACTTACATGCGCGGGATTCACAGATAAATAACATCGGATCAGATCCGTAGAATATTTCAGAAAGTTGGCATCCTAGAATTCGTTGAACCACATATCTCGTCCAAAGAGTGTATACTGAAACTACGAACGCATCGATCAAGATAGAACTACATTCGTGCAAAGGGTATCAGCGAATTGATCCAGCACTATCCCGATGGCAAAAATCGAAGCCAGAGGTGGAGGAAAACTGGTGTCAGATATGTATCGTTATAGCAATCATAATGTCAAACATTCATTGATATTTACAGAGTATGGTCCGGCGCGATTCACGATATATCATCTGTTGACACGGCAGGATAAATCGAAAATTTTTCGACAAGTAAATACATATTTCTTTAAGGGGGTCCCTGTTTGAAATATTGACTAATAATACCTTTACATTTCGATGTCAATAATTAAGAAAAAACATCACAACAGAATGAGGTGGGGGGGTTAGAATACATTACCAATGCACATATTTTCCTGGAGGTAACACACCGTCAAATGATTTTCAGCCAGAACCCAGTATCTGATACCAGAAATGGTGTACTGTAATTAGTTGACACCCAAGAACAATGCAACGCAATTAACTGCGCCAGCCAATGGGATTTACCCTTACATATACCATATAAAAGGATAGATACCACAGCATCAGTGATTAGAGTGATTGCGACATTGTATTAAGTGAAAGATCGTGTTTGGGTAAAACCACTGTATGCTCTGTGCACTACAAGATTTGTCAGTTGACTAATGGAAACATAATAAATCCTCAGATTGTTAGTCAATGCTACCCAACGTAATTTGTAACATGTCTGACAATGTAGTGTGCTTTCTACCTCGGAGGACGATGAGGAAAAAACACACGATTCGAGGAGCTCAAAAACTTTGGCTACGGAACCAGAAGACGGAATTATCGAACGTGCCGGTGGTGATGACCGTAGTGATGAGGAAGATGGGAACGAGGAAGTGACACCTCCAATTATGGTCGTTGGCGATCATTATCTCCCTGGTATTTATATGATAGTTCAATCAGAACGGATGCAATAGAAATCATCACTTTCGAAAATTAACTCATGTTTACTTAGCCTGTAAATTTACAACAGAAAATGAAGCAAAGAAAAGAGTAGCATAATGTTATTGGTCGCTCATATGTGAGCATACAATATTAAATTGTATATGTGCAACACTGGTAACTATTGAAAGGACAAATTCTAAAACATGTCGGATGTAGTTGAATTTTTATTGGACAGCTTTACACGAGAGCTAACGGTGAAAAATAATATCGAATACACGAACATTTACTGCAAGTTTTGGAAAGAAGAAACACTTTCGTGCGTTTTATCGACAAAAGGGCGGTTCGACACTGCCATTTTATTCGTTCCCTTGATATCTTATTGCTTGCTATCATTTTAAGCGTTGGCTTATAGTATGTAAAAACAGTTCAAATGTAAGAGTGCGCTTAATTTTTGTCCAACGCCGATTGCCATGCATGCGTTCTTTCTATAGTTTTAATGACTTCAGTAGTTGCCGAAAACCGATTTAGCAGATTTTCCAAATCTCAATACACCTTATATCAAATACTGAGTCTGTAAACTGAATACTGACAGAGTAATATGGTATGAAAATGTTCAAAAAAGACAGACACGCATAGACATACATTGCACCTTTTATAGATACATACATTATTGTAATTATTTTTGGATATAATTTAAATGATACCAAACATTTAATTGCCGTTTACATTTTATTATTAACTATAAAACCTAGTTAGATATCCGGCAATTAAATATTGCCTTTTAATATTACATACATTCTTATATTTTTTTATATTACATTGTTTCTTATAATGTTTGTTATATTACATTGTTTCTTATAATGTTTGTTATACTACATTGTTTTTATAATATTTGTCATATTACATCGTTTCTTATAATATTTCTCATATTACATCGTTTCTTATAATATTTGTTATATTACATCGTTTCTTATAATATTTGTTATATTACATCGTTTATTATAATATTTGTTTTATTACATTGTTTCTTATAATATTTGTCATATTACATCGTTTCTTATAATATGTGTTATATTACATTGTTTCTTATAATATTTCTCATATTACACCGTTTCTTAAAATATGTTCTTATTACATTGTTTCTTATAATATTTGTTATATTACATCGTTTCTTATAATATTTCTCATATTACAGCGTTTCTTATAATATTTGTTATATTACATCGTTTATTATAATATTTGTTATATTACATCGTTTATTATAATATTTGTTATATTACATTCTTTCTTATAATATTTTCTTATATATTACATCGTTTATTATAATATTTTCTTATTACATCGTTTCTTATACTATTTGTTATATTACATCGTTTCTTATAATATTTGTCATATTACATCGTTTCTCATAATATTTGTTATATTACATTGTTTCTAATAATATTTCTTATATTACATCGTATCTTATAATATTTGTTATATTACATCGTTTCTTATAATATTTGTTATATTACATCGTTTCTTAAAATATTTGTCATATTACATCGTTTCTCATCATATTTGTTATATTACATTGTTTCTAATAATATTTCTTATATTACATCGTTTCTTATAATATTTTCTTATTACATTGTTTCTTATACTATTTGTTATATTACATTGTTTCTTATAATATTTGTTATATTACATCGTTTCTAATAATATTTGTTATATTACATCGTTTCTAATAATATTTGTTATATTACATCGTTTCTTATAATATTTTCTTATTACATTGTTTCTTATAATATTTGTTTTATTACATCGTTTCTTATAATATTTGTAATATTACATCGTTTCTTATACTATTTGTTATATTACATCGTTTATTATAATATTTGTTTTATTACATCGTTTCTTATAATATTTGTTATATTACATCGTTTCTTATAATATTTGTTTTATTACATCGTTTCTTATAATATTTGTTTTATTACATCGTTTCTCATAATATTTGTTATATTACATTGTTTCTTATAATATTTGTTTATTTCATTGTTTCTTTGTAATATTTGTCATATTACATCGTTTCTTATACTGTTTGTTTTATTACATTGTGTCTTATAATATTTGTCATATTACATCGTTTCTTATAATATTTGTTATATTACATTGTTTCTTACAATATTTGTTTATTTCATTGTTTTTTTATAATATTTGTTATATTACATCGTTTCTTATAATATATGTTATGTTACATTGTTTCATATAATATTTCTCATATTACATCGTTTCTAATAATATTTTCTTATTTCATTGTTATTATAATATTTGTCATAATACATCGTTTCTTATAATATTTCTCATATTACATCGTGTCCTATAATAATTTCTTATTACATCGTTTCTTATAATATTTGTTATATTACATCGTTTCTTATAATATTTGTTTTATTACATCGTGTCTTATAATATTTGTCATATTACATAGTTTATTATAATTTTTGTCATATTGCATCGTTTCTTATAATATTTGTTATATTACATCGTTGATTATAATATTTGTTATATTACATCTTTTATTATAATAATAGTTATATTACATTGTTGCTTATAATATTTGTTTTATTACATGGTTTCTCATAATATTTTTTATATTACATCGTTTCTTATACTCTTTGTTATATTACATTTTTTATTATAATATATGTCATATTACATCGTTTATTATAATATATGTCATATTACATCGTTTATTATAATATATGTCATATTACATCGTTTCTTATAATGTTTTCTTATTACATCGTCTCTTATACTATTTGTTATATTACATCGTTTTTATAATATTTGCCATATTACATCGTTTCTTATAATATTTGTCATATTACATCGTTTATTATAATATTTGTCATATTACATCGTTTCTTATAATATTTGTTATATTACATCGTTTATTATAATATTTGTTATATTACATCGTTTCTTATAATATTTTCTTATTACATCGTTTCTTATAATATTTGTTATATTACATCGTTTATTATAATATTTTTTATATTACATCGTTTATTATAATATTTTTTATATTACATTGTTACTTATAATATTACCAATATTACATCGTTTCTTATAATATTTGTTTCATTACATCGTTTCTTATAATCTTTGTTATATTACTTCCTTTATTATAATATTTGTGTTGTTTCTTATAATATTTGTTATATTACATCGTTTATTATAATATTTGTTTTATTACATCGTATCTTATAATATTTGTTATATTACATTGTTTCTTATAATATTTTCTTACTACATTGTTTCTTATAATATTTGTCATATTACATCGTTTCTTATACTATTTGTTTTATTACATTGGTTCTTATAATATTTGTCATATTACATCGTTTCTTATAATATTTGTTTTATTACATTGTTTCTTATAATATTTCTCATATTACATCGTTTCTTATAATATTGGTTGTATTACATTGTTTCTTATAATATTTGTGGTATTACATTATTTCTTATAATTGTTGTTTTATTACATTGTTTCTTATAATATTTCTCATATTACATCGTTTCTTATAATATTTTCTTATTACATTGTTTCTTATAATATTTGTTTTATTACATCGTTTCTTTTAATATTTGTTATAGTACATTGTTTCTTATAATATTTCTCATATTACATCGTTTCTTATAATATTTTCTTATTACATTGTTTCTTATATTTGTTATATTACATCGTTTCTTATAATATTTGTTATAGTACATTGTTTCTTATAATATTTCTCATATTACATCGTTTCTGATAATATTTTCTTATTACAATGTTTCTTATAATATTTGTTATATTACATCGTTTCTTATAATATTTATTATAGTGCATTGTTTCTTATAATATTTCTCATATTACATCGTTTCTTATAATATTTTCTTATTACATAGTTTCTTATAATATTTGTTATATTACATCGTTTCTTATAATAGTAGTCATATTACATCGTTTCTTATAATATTTGTCATATTACATTGTTCCTTATACTATATGTCATATTACATCGTTTCTTATACTATTTATTATATTACATCGTTTATTTGTTTTATTACATTGTTTCCTGTAATATATGTTATTAATTTTTTTGTTTTTAAAATTGGTGCTAAGTATATTCATTTTTTTTACATATGTGAGTTCTAATGCATTTTAAATAAACTCTAGTCTATGTGTCCATCTCCGATTAAAACATTTCACCACGGTTAATTTATACTATATATTTCTAACTAACAAAAGAACACCCAAACTCTTGTTTTTATACTACTTATATTCGCATGATAAATCGTTAAATCATATTTAAAAAATAAACATCAATATGTATGCTGTCGGTTAAAACAGTAAGATTTTAAACCAATCCGTGATTTAATGTTTAAATGCAATATTATGAAAAATAATAAACAAAGAAAACGTTCTTTTCTTTACAGAACGAGCATCTGTATTAGCCAATATCCGTTCTCTTTCCATTATTGTAACTTATCTCTTACTTAGTAATTGACGGCTTACAGTTTTCCGCTTTGTCCTTTAAAGCCATCCACCATCTCAATATCTAATTGGTTTCTGAGAAACGGAACTCCATCAGCGTATGGATTTCAAGACAGTCTTTTGCTTTTTAAGATAAATTCAATGTACAAACATGAAAATAACGAAAATGCGTTTACTCTTTATTAGACATATCCAGATTACCGTTTTGTTCATTATCACAATTATCAAGATCAATCTCTAATTGGACGTTGTATTGACGAAGGGTGTAAAAGTATACGGAGAAAGTATTCTTCAGCATTCTGGTGGCTTAAAAAAATCCATGAGTATAAAAATGAAAAAAC
>NC_136487.1:165067851-165262851 GCF_053919585.1 Euprymna scolopes | reverse complement strand
TAGAAATTGATCGTGTATTTTGTAGGTTTTATATTGATATCAATTCAACTAGAAGACTGACACATTAGTGTTTTACATTTTTACTAAGAAATCACAACTAATATAGGCTAAAAGACCACACGAGGATGAGGGTTAAAGAGTATACAGTGTTCATAAGGACAATATCATAGTAATCGTTTGACATGTAAATTTGGTATATATGATTACATGAGGGGAACAGGCCATCAACACTTTTTACATTGAAATGGAAGACGTAAATATTGTAATCAGCTCGAAACCAGGTCAATGGAAACGAGTTCCACATGTGTGCAGTTCGAAGAAAGAAGCTTTGTTAATGGAAACTACGTTTAGGTTTGGCGCAGATAAAGAGTAGGGGAGGGATAATTTATAGTGTTTCTAGCAAAACGAGGGTACCTATGAATGTTTGGTGAGAGCGGACCATAGATTGGAGCTCAGACGTGCACTGGGCATTAAAATAACGATAAAGCAGGGATAGGTTCGCAGCGTCTCCTATTAAAAAGAGGTTACAGAGAAGAGAAAAGTGCGTCACCCACTAGGCTACGAAGATTAATCTGAACCCTGTCAAAGCAGGATAAGATCTTCCTAGGAGCTCCTTCCCAAAGGTTATAGTAATACTCCATCCTTGGACGTACCTGGCTCTTATATAGGTAGATAATTGCATTTTTCCAAGGTGGTCACCACTTATCAAGACCCGGAAGCCACCCGGGCATAAGGGTTATTGCGTTTACAGTACGTTAGTGTTAAGACTTGATAAAGTGCCTAATTAAAGAGGCGGTTCATCAGGAATTTGTGTATGTTGGACTCGAAGAAATCTAGGTTGTAGTGAGGTGGGAAACAGACAGACGGAACAGAGTTCCACATGCTTGCATATCTAAAAAAAACTTTGTTTATGGCATCTACGTTTTTGTTTTGGCACAGCTAAAGAGTGTGGAAAATTTTGGACAGTGGTTTAAGCTAGACGTGTGTTTATCGTGAAAGATCGGCGAGTGGTGACCAGGGATTGGAGCTCAGACGGGCACCTGCCATGGAAGTAAAGATAAAACAAGGACAGACTCGCAACGTCTCCTCTGTGGGAGAGAGGTCGCAGGGACGAGAAAAGGGCATCTCCCACTAAGCTACGAACTGGATTGATAGGAGGATCCCATCATTTTCCCAGAAACGTTGGCAAAAGGTTTGATGTACGTATTCCATTTTAGATCAGGAGTAAAGTTAAATCCCAGAAGTTGTTTCAAACAATGGACCTTCCCAAGACTAGAGTTTTTCATTTCAATTGGTGTATCTTTCTGTCTGTGTATATGTCTGTCTGTGTGCCTGAGTGTGCAATTCTGGGGCTAAACACTTGAAATTGTCGATATAGGTTCATTGGGCATGGATCTAACTTAATAACTTGATTTGAGCCAAAAACAATAAACTTTAAGGGGTCATAATAGGGGTCAAATTTTTTAAAAAGTTGATCGCTTTTTTTTTTCTCTACATACACCTCCAAATACCCGGGCAACGCCGGCCACCTATGCTAGTATATATATATATATATATATATATATATATGTTTACTTTATTTAATCACATAAATTAAATAAATTAATATACCATATATAATTTTATGCGTAAATTTTCAGTGTTTACTTTAACAGTGGTCGAAAGTCGATAAACATAAGCGCAGCGGCTCACATAAAAATCTTGGGTTTACGTGTTGATACATGTGGTAATTGCTATGAACATTAAATCTGCAACTTAATATTGACAAACTACTGAGGGAAACATATGAAACAAACTTTACGCATACGAGGGGTGTGCAATATGTAATACCCCTGACCAACTTCCAGATGTCTGATTTAGCTGAAATTTTGCATTTGCAATGATTTATATCTCGACGGGTTATTTTTCAAATTATAGCTCTGAACTTATTGTGGTTTCTGTTTTACAGGTGTTTGAACTGACTCAGGTGTGAAATGGAGCCTGTTTAATGTCGAGTAGTAATTCGGTGTTTGTATATGAAAGGACGCACACCACAGGAGGGTTTTGATGAAATGAAAGAGACTGATAGTGGTAATGCCCATCATATAACCTTGTAAAATGCTGGCATCGTGAATTTAAACATAGACGGAAGGCTGTGGAAACAGCTCCCAGACCTGATCGCCCCCCTTCTGCCATTGATGCGGCATCTGTCCGTAAATTTGACGTTGATATTTTGGAAGATCGGTGCATTACTGTCTGTGGAAACTATCATTCATGACCATTTGCATATGCATAAGATGTCTGCCAGATGGATTTCCAGGTTGCTCATACTATTCCAGAAACGAAAACGCGTCGAGTGCTCAAGAATGAATTTGGAGATGTGCCAAGAAGATTAGTCCAAGATTTTAAAATACTGATTACACAGGATGTATACTGGGTCAATCACTATTATCCAGAGTCCAAAGCCCAGTCAATGCAGTGGAAGCACTTGAACTCACCACCTCCAAAGAAGGCAAGGGTGCAACCCTCCACTGGCAAGGTCATGCTCACAGTCTTCTGGGACCAGGACGGAGTGGTGATGAAAGATTTCCGGGCGAAGGGTACCACAAATACGGGAGGTTTTTATGTGTCACTTTTGAGGAAATTAAGGGGAGCTATTAAAATCAAGAGGCGGGGCAAGATCAGAAAAAATACCCTCCTCCTGCAGGACAACGCTCCGGTCCACAACTCGCATGTCGCCAGATCAGAAGCACGGCCGTGTGGTTATGAAATTATCCCCCGCCGTCCCTACTCTCCTGATCTAGCACGCTCTGACTGTCACATCGTCTCAGCCATGAATTTGTTTTTAAAGGAAAGCGTTTCCCAGATGATGCAGCCTTGATTTCTGCAGTCAGATCGTGGTTGGCGGACCAACTTGGGTTGTTCTATAAGAACACTCTTCAGAGCTGCATCAAGCGATGGGAGAAATGCATAAGTCTGGGTGGTTTCTATGCATTAAAATACTAATTACTGTTCCAAGTTTCGTTACTCTACTGCTACTGAAAGTGGGTCATGAGCATTACTTATTGCACGCTCCTCGTAAATACTTGTTTCGTAGACTTATTTGGAAGCAATTTTGTATTTTATAACGAATAAGAAACGCCTAAGTGATCACTGTCTCCTTATTATTGTTTTGAATACAGGCATAAATAATAACATGATACAGAATATACGAAAGTGAAGTGTTCACGAAAGTTGATTTAGTCATAAGAATATAAATAGGAGAAATTTTATTTCCATCTTTATCTCTAGTACATCCCACTTTTTACCTTTTTTTGAACCGTTAAAACTTAAAGCAAAGAAATGCAATATATTACTGAAGTCAAGTGACCTATTGGTAAAGTGGAGACGAAATTACGGCCTTTGGCATGACCCATCTTTCCAAAAATAAAACCACGTACTTTATAATAAATGCAGACATCTCAAGGCCAGAAAAGTGTGTTTTCTTGCGACAAAGAACACATTAAACATCACGACACATCAATATAAAACGAATGGTCTTCGATTGTAGGAGCGTTTTAGTTCTCTTTGCACGCCAAACAAATAAATAGACACCAGTCGAACAGCGTATTTTTCAATTACGAGTGAGGAAATCTTACAAACAAAAAGTCAAACGGACAATAAAAATCATGATGACATTACAGATTGAAATAAAGTAATGAAAATAAAACATACGTCCGTGACTATCCAGTCAGTCGAGCAAATTTCTGTCTGACTTAAGCAATCATGACGTGGACTTTACGTTTGTTCTTTACCTCATTTTTATTGGATTAGAACGTTAAATAATAGTATAGTTAACGTAAATATTAGTGTATGTATGTGACACACGATAAAATCTTTAATACATAACTATGTACATATAAAGCTCTGGTATAAACGTGTTTTTGGAATGCATATAAAGGGCATAATATTTATGCAATAATGATTGTACGGTTATTAAAACGAATTGGAAACGTACCGAAAAAAACATAGCCAGGTTTTTAAGTAATGAGTTTTAATAAACGTCATCGAATTAATTTAGACGGCGACCAATATACTTAAAAAGTGATATCCATTTTGGTGTAGCGATAATTACCTTGCGACTAAAATACACGGATATCTTTTTTTTTACTTTATAAACACGCAAATATCATACTTTAATGTGTTAATTCTTTTGCGTGCTTTCTAGCACAAAACAAATGCGATCATAAAATACAAACAAAGTGAATATGAGTTATAAATGCATAAATCTGCGTGGGAGGACATTTTTCAACCTATAAACTTACCGATTTTTTTATCTCCAGATTTTAAACTTTTCATATAGAATATTTACTTCTTGGTAATTTTTTATTGAATTACTATCGGGAAAACAAGTCGGAAAAAGATTCAGTATCTTTAAAATAAATAGGTTTGAATACATTTTTAAATATTGTACTAAGCCGGCCATATGATTGCCGTAATTGAGTCATTGCCTTTACGTTTTAGTTTCGATCTTTTCCTGAGTATTACTTTTTCTGATAAGAAGTAAACTGTTGAGAAAAAACCACGTAATACACACATGCACATGTCTAAGTATCTAAAATGCAATATTTAAAACAACATATTTTACGACTGGTAAACGCCAGGAACACTACTATGTGACTAATACATTTTCTGGTTAGTTGTCGAAGAAGTAGATGATGTAAAGCATTGCGAGATAGTATACATATATACAAGTTCCAAGAAATAAGAGAGAAAATACAATTCGAATAGAAGGTGGAGATAACAGAAGAAAGGGAGGTGCAGAAGAAATGTAGAACAATGAGAGAGAAATAAGAATATACTAATTGTAAATCTAACCAGTACAAATTCATCTACTAAGTAAAATAAATATTAATGCATATACACGCAATTAGAGATGGAATACCAAAAATATAAAATTAGTAATATTTTCTCAGTAGAAATTTGTAAAATTGCATACGTCTGTTTAAAGTTTCGTAGCAATAACACGAATGTTTCATGCGAAATGGTAAAATATTGCCAAAACTAAAGAACCGTTATTGTTGATGATATAATATTATGTTACCTAACGGATGAGGATAAAAAATTATCTAAGTGTACACTCTCCACCAATGAATAGAAAAGTCATGAGAATGTGTGGCCACAAAAATAGTTTACGAGTATACGATGAACATTTTATTTGAAATGCAATATTGCCTCACTAAGCAATAAAATTCCAAAGGGAAGCCATGCCGAATACAAAATAAAATTTAGGAATAAAAACCACCTGCGTAAACTCATTTTATAGGAGTAAGCTACGCCGTTTTAGTCGAATCAATATTTTATTGTATTTTCGAACGTATACAGAAATAATCACACCGTGTAAGTGATGTGATAGACAAGTATATAATAAAAGTGACTGCCAATGACAAAGGTGTCAGTTTTTTTTAATTAACATACAGCACACCCATGCGTGCAAAAAAAAAAAGATTAAAAATCTACCGACTAAAAATCTCCCTCTGATTACTACCGACGAAGGATATTATATCCTGGACAGTAAATATGGTGTATTAAAAAATTCCAGAACAAGGTGAAGATATTTTAAGTAAATAGTTGAGAATTCTTAAAAATAATTTATTAGCAATGGAGCAAACAAAACGCCTCGTTTTTCTTCCTTCTAATACCTAAAAGCCAAGTTCAATATTAAGTTGTATCTTAAATCTTACTGATATAATGAAACCGCGTTTTGCAGAAACCATTAATACAACCGTGGCTAACACTTCCAATGATTACTTTCCACGACTGACGAGAAAAATGATTTATAAAACAATGCTAGAACCTGATGCAAACAATATCTGGGAAATACAATCCCCCGAAAAACAATCGGGTAATTTTAAATCATAAAAACATTATTCTTTGCAATACTCGTAAATAGGTGTAAGTAAACTTTTCCTCGATATAAGCGTATATTAATGTGTTTTGATTCTGATAAAAAAGGGCAAAATATATCATAAGCGGAACTATATGCTATAGGATGCATTCTCACAAAACAACTATAATCTTGACTAAAATGGGAACAAAATAAAATAGTTCAATTTAACACTTCAAAACCGTAGCTTAAAAAGTTGACCACTATAGGAAACTGATCAAGGCACAAATTTGTCAGAATACTCAAATTCAAACGTTATGAAAATAATAAGTGTTTCCAGTTTAATAGAGGAAGCAATAATAGCACAACTATAAAAGTTATTGTAGAATTAGAAAACAAATCAATAATATTTATAGTTCCTATTTACTTATCTCTCCACGAGAGCAAGACACAAGGTTGGTTTTTAATGTGGGGACAATAAATCTCCTCCTAAACAGTCACCCTGGATTGAAAGAGAATAACATTGCCTTAGTCATGAAGGATTTCTCATCCATTGACCGAGAATAGAAAACCTTAAGTGCAGCATCAGATCAGATAATACACTCCTATTTTTATCCCAGGATCTAAAAGAAAATATTCGTAAGATTATTCAGAATTTCACAATGTAATAATAAAAAAACAACCTATCATCTATATATATTCAGGGAAAACGTTTCGAGTTTTTAAACAACATTATATATAAAACATTGAAGTAAATTGCACATAAATGAAATACACATTAAACATATTATTTAATGTAAACTGGAGACATCTAATTTGCATAATATAGAATAAAACTGACAAATAAATTATTATATATATTTTAATGAATATACAAATAATCAATACTTAGATTATATTATTACATTTAAATGTTAAATAATAGATTGCGTCTTATATAAGGATAATTTTACTACCTGAATACATAAAAGCTACGAAGCATCTTATTGTTACATTTGATTCAAGTAAAATAATTTAATGTATTACATTTTGTTTCTATTTTCTGTACCTCTAAATTTATTGTTTTTTTTCTCTCCGTAGCATTGACAGTAAAATCACTCTTTTCCTTTCAATAATTATTCAGACGAACTTCTTTATACATTTTTCCTCACAATTATTCGAACTACTTCATGAAGTTTTACATCTTTACAATTTGCATGTTTATTTGTAAAACCTGAATTCATTATTTTATGAAATTATTTACGGATTCAAATCCTCGTCGTTTTTATAGTTGTTGTTTGGTGACGCTTCTTGATTTATCATGCTATGACCGCGATAGGATAGAAATGTTGAGTCTGCATCCGTATCTTCAGTGATAACTTTCCTCCATATTTGTTGTCGTCGCACCAGGTGTCTGGCCAATCAATACACTGCTCGGCTTTGGAAGTCGCAGTTCAAATCCTTCTCAAAACTGGCTGGAGGAATTTTTATTTTTATTTTTTTACATAGGCATCACCACTTATCAAGGCCAAGAGGTCACTCAACGATAAGGGTTAAAGAGTGTACAGTAGACATTGGACAATATAGTAATCATTAGTAATGGAAATTTGGTAAATTTGTTTGGCAAAAACCTGGCGAGACGACAGCAACTATGCAAAGCAGTACTTACATTAGATACAATTAAAGTTAAAGTATTTCTCTCCCGTCAGGGTTAACAGCTTGGTGAAGGACAGAGGAATAGTTGAAGAAAAGTCGCCAAATAAAAAGATGAGGATAATAGTCCGCAAATAATCAAGTAACAATATACCAAACACGCATCCCAAAAGAACTGCATTCATAAATCTGTTATCCATTGACTGGTTTAATTAAACTATTGGGATTCCTTGAATTAATGCATAGTTTCAACATTGTTCATAATAGCCTAACATTTCCATGAGAACTTTAAAACCCAAATAAATGTATTTTTTAAATGTCAGTGTGTAATGACAAAATTTGAACTATTAAACATCAACTAAGGCTGGAGCATGAAATCTGGGTTTCGGTTCATCCTAACAGAGCAGAAGTATATTTTTTTTTGTTTTTACATTTGGAAATTATTGATACTTATTTTGGCTTAATATTATAAGAAATGTATAATTTGCTTATAATCATCAATATGAAATCGCCTTCCAGACAAATCTTATATGTCAGCGGATCTTACGACCAGACAATGCCAGATGACCTGTAGTATATATATATATATATATATATATATATATATATATATATATAAGTTTCGTGGTTCAATTTTAAATTCTGAAAAAAACAACGTATAGAGACATATATTCGATTTAAGAATGCATTGCTTGACAAAGGAATACAGAGATGGGGTTATTTCAATCCATTTGCAATTGTACGCTAAATATAATGTAACTGTTAAAACAACGTATACCTCATTTGATGGGCATTTACTTATTCTATAAGTTTAAATTTTCTATATATCACATTTAATTGAAATATTCTAATGTTCACGTAAATAAAAAAAATAACTTCAACTTGAGGAGACAAAAAGAATGTCCGCAGCAGAAAATTCCCTTAAATCCAGCTTAAATCATCGCCCCCAAAACAGTATAAAATATCAAACAAACAACAAAGCATCTCTAATCGTAACTGTTTATGATGTTCCAGGTTATAAAAAGAAGCAGTAATACCATATGCCAGAACTTTCTCTTAGTGATCGTCAGGAGCACATTTATCTCCACTTTTCTGTTTTATCAACTCGAGAAATCGGCCGCATATTGAAATGCGATGAGAAGACGTTACGAAAGACTGTGCAAAAGCACCAACACATCGGCAGTATTCGTGATGCCCATAAATCTGGTCGTACTCGAGTTACTCTTAACAGAGAAGAATATGCTATAAAGATCGGCATCCTAAGAGACATATTTGAAACGGGTCCCTTAATCCAACAGCAGTGCAATCTTTTAAAAAGTGTTTTTCTACAGTCAAGAACAGAAAAAACGAATTCAACTTGCGAGGATATGTTGCGAGAAACAAGCAAATGATTTATGTAAAGAACAGAAAGAGCCGTCTGGACTTCGTTAGATGCAATGAAGATCAGGGCTCTTCATATTGGTCAAAAGTGTTTTCTTAGCGACATAAGCAAGCTCAATAGGATAAGCAGTGATTGTAAGCATGTCCGTCGGAGGAAAGACGAATAATTTAATCCTTAAAGCTGCAATGTGGTGTAAGTTCAGTTTATCTGTAGGGCATTATAAGTAACAATGGTGCAGGGCCTATAGATCGCTCGCAAAGTCGGATTAATTCAACCAAGTACAAGAATATATTGACTGAGCATTTTCTTACATACTTTATTCTTCATTTGGATGATAATTCCATCTTCATGCAGGATAATGTCTCCCATTAACAGCTGGCAATTTCAAGATGTTCCTAGAAGAGTGGCATATTCCATGTTTGGATTGGCCTGCACAATCCCTAAACTTCAATCCCATCTAAAACGTATGGCATCACATCAAGCAACAGCTACGCATTGATAGAATTTGAAATTTGGAAGAACATATGACAAAAAGTAAAGAGAAGTGGGATGCCATTTCCCCGGAGTATTGCTGCAGTTTAATTCAAGCAAGTCTCAAAAGAGTGAAGGTTTTTTTTTTTAATTGCAGCAGGATTTTGCTACTACATATTAACTAGTGTATTGTGTTGCTGTTGTATTCGTGTTGCAATTATTTCCTAAAGTTACCTTTACATAACAATTTTCCATTGTGTGGCTTTCTTTTAGCCTTCTCAGATTTGAAGTTATTTTTTTAGTTGACGTGAACACTACAATAGTTCAATTAAAAGTCAAATATGAACAGGTAGATATATAGAAGAATAAAAGGCGAATCAAATGAGATATAGTGGTTTTAACAGTTACCTAAAACTTAGCTTAAATTTGCAGTTTTTAAAAAAATTACAAGTGCGGACTTTCTTTTGCTCTCTGTCTCTCTCTCTCTATCTCTCTCTCTCTCTCTCTCTGTATATATATATATACATATATATATATGTATATATATATATATATATATATAGTACTCAACCTATATAAATTGCAATAGGAATTTAAGTATGGTAAGGAATATTTTAAAATCATAAATCGACATGTTGCACTCAATTCTAACTAGCTGCTTCTCAACATTTTCTGTTAATTATCAGCTGCTAATAAGTCTTAATGTGTATATACATATTCTAATTAGCTTGCTTTACTACAAACTAATTTAATACATATATCAAGCAAAAGAAACAAGACATATGTAAACACACACATACAAACACATAACTTGCACATATATTTGTGTTTTTATGTGTATGCGTGTGCATGAGGTTATATTGTTTATGTACACTATTATACAAAAGCCAACTTGCATGTCTGTTAGTTCGATCCCTATACATTTTAAACGAATTTATTGATTAAACAAAAAGAACTCAGTTAAATATACTGCATGTTACGTGTAGTGTTCGTACGTAAGTTTATTTGTCGGATTGCTCCAGACGACTATTGAGAATCGATTATTGAACAAAATGATTTAAAAAATGATGTCTAATTGTTAAAAAAATGCTATTCATAATGATATTTGTTTAGTGCCCACCGCACCAAAGTGTGGCACAAGGTGGGAAGGTGGAAAACAGGCAAACTCAACTAAAAGAGTGTCATATTGCATCAACAAAAATCGACTGTGCACCTCTGTCGGCATACACAGGTAACGGTGCCTCAGGCGACAACCAATAAACTTGCCCCGCCCGAAAGCTGGACGGCAAGCCCTAGGAGGGTGCACCGCCTTCGTAATAACTAAGCATTGCACCTCAGTCCCATAGGTACAATGCTGGTTCCCGTCCCCGCTCCTGTCGGGCTGGGTGTCAACAACCAATCCCTGACTAGTACTCTATCCACTCTCTCTACAATCGAAGCCGTTGTGAGACCCAAGCCTATAACGAATAATGGGGGTATATATTTGCTTGGTGTGCACCACACCAAAGTGAGACACAAGGTCGGAAGATGGAAGATGTGCAAGCTCCCCTAAAAGGGAGACACTATTGCCTCAAAAACAATTGCCTTTGTACCACTGTTGTCATTCTCCGGTAGGGGCTCCCCAGGAGACAAGCTATATAATTGGCCCAGCCGAAAGCCTGGAGCCTAGGAGACTCAACCCATACCGAGTAATGGGGGTATATATTCATTTATATATATATATAAATATACAAAATGTTGCACAAGGCCACAAAAGGGGGTTGACGGTTAATGTTGACCTAACTAATATCTTCCTAACTAGACTCTTTCATCAAAATACCATACACACTCTGTAGAAACCTAAATAAATCCAGAATAACATAAGTACATGATGTGGGGGTTGGGAGAAAAAGAATGAGTATATAATATGGATAAAAATGGCGGTTAGCAAAACACCCGCTCACTACTCATAGTGGTATATAAAAGGTTTTGTCAATGAAAAGATTAAAATTCCTAGGAAAACTGAATTTATTTAATAAACATCACAAAATGGGCCTACATCACTGACAAAACAGCCTATCTGTAACCTAAATAGCGCCGGAAATGAAGGTTAACGAACTAAAAGAGATGGAAAAACATCTAGGTGATGGGGCAGGGACAAATTGAAAATAAATTTGGATAGTGACAACATGAATACTTTAGCTTAGTAAAAAAAAACAACAATAAAATGCCTAGCTTACTTATTCTAAATTTTCAATTATGTGTCTAATGTTTGTTCAAGTTTTCAAATATCTTTTACCTATCGAATTACCAGCCAGGTAAGTTGCACCTCATAATTATCGAAGCAAGTCGATCCGGGCGACCAAGTCCATATCAAGCGGCACTCCCCCTTCGTAAAACCGAACCTCTCAATCTTTTCGTCTCGAAGAGATCCCCTTACAAAAGCCCGATATAGTTCCTTGCGAGACAACAGCTAAGTGTCAAAGAGGCATTTTTTCGCCCATAGAAGAAACCTCAAGGCCTGTCAACACTGGCGATAGAAAGATCACTCGTTTCGGGGCAAGTCGTGTGCCTCCCCACTAAGCTGAACACACTCTCTTCAAAGCCTGAAATGCTTTCTAAGTGGCTTCCATCCAGAAGACACCGTTTCCCTCACTTAATGTACACATTCAGTCCAGTCATATCAGATAAAGAGTGTCTACGAATTTCCACACAAGGCATACCCAGACCGCCTTCAGACGGATGTAAGTAACACCCCTCCCGGA
Source organism: Euprymna scolopes (assembly GCF_053919585.1). Lineage (NCBI taxonomy): Eukaryota > Metazoa > Mollusca > Cephalopoda > Sepiida > Sepiolidae > Euprymna > Euprymna scolopes. The sequence continues at coordinate 165,250,778 of NC_136487.1, read as the reverse complement.
TTACTATGGATTGCTTTCCACGCTATAAGAACGCGAAAAAAGCACGCACCAGATCGACTAGTGAGGTCTTCGGGAGTGGAAGTTCTGATAGACGGTAAAGGATAAGCGGGTAGATATGAGAACTGCATACCTCCGCCCGACCCTTTAATGACAGGTTTCTCAAGGACCACAAATGAGATGTGACCTTGACCATTTCCAATACTTCCGACCAATTTTTCCCATTCATTTATCATTTATTTTTTCCATTCTTAAGATGTATTCAACAGTAATAATATCATTTTTCGTCAAGGTAATGCATACCTCTTCAGTCTTAAATAGGGATGTCCAAGGGTTGTAGCCCTACACTTCGTAACACTTTCAGCGTATACAATCAATTTCGTATCTCCGTCCTTGGTCGAAATTATCAGTTTTTTTTACTCTTGTGGTCTATTACGAATAATAAAATCGTTCTCTTGACGAATTCCTGAATCCGAGGTTGTTCCAATGTGATTCCTGTTTCAGTTGTATAATCAGTACATTTCCTTGCTTTGGCGATAAATGACTCAACGTCAATTTAAACTTTGGGTGATTTTGTCCAGCATCTGTCTTCACATCAACCGTCGGCACACAGCTGCCAGTTGCCATGACCCGCGGAAATCTGAGAAGAAAAATGAAAAGAAGGGCAATGAAAGAAAAAGAAAATAACAAATTAAACAAGTCAATAACAGGAATAATAACAATATATAACAATAATGATAACAAAAAGGCACACATAATTCCAAGTCAGACAAATAACGGGGGTAAATATTTGTTTGCTTTCCACCGTAGCAAAGTCTGACACAGGGTCGGAAGGTAGTGATAGGCAAGCTCCCCTAAAAGAGGGTCACTCTTGCCTCAACAAAAATTGTCTGGGCATCCCTGTGCATTCCCTGGTAGGGGCGCCGCAAGCGACCAGAAAAAACTTACCAAACTCGAAAGCCGCTTCGTAAGGCCTAGGAGAATGAACCTCCGGTGTGTTACCCAACCGGTGTACCTCAGACCGAACAGTGCCGGGCCGGTTCCCGTCCCCAAACCTGTCGTGTTGAGTGTCAAGAACGGATCCTTGATGACTACTCTACCCAGTCTTCCTGCAGCCGAAGCCGCAAGGAGACTCACCCCCATACCAGATAAGGGGGGTATTACTCCAATGATTTCCACGATCGTTTTATAACCACAATTTATTGTAACCAACCAATTAGAAGCTTTAAAAATTACTATAAAATTGTCGAATTTTGTATTCAATCAGTTCGACATCGTCTCTCTTACGAACATGAATTAACAGGCTATGTGCACATCCATCGTCTTTTCATTGACGGTTCGGAATCTAAATTTTCATTGCGGCAGGTGAAATTTCTGGGGTATCTAATGATTTGAAAATTACACAAAGTTATAGAATCTCCAGCAAGGAATCCTAACGATTTCGAATTTCTCGCAGAACTTTCTTTGCAGAACTGATTCAATGCTTAGACGATAGAAGTATGTATCTGCTTATAACAGATGCCTTGGATTATCAACATAAAGCACTGAGCATATAAACAGAGCATTGTTTGTCAAAAGACAACCGAAATTTATATCACTATATACAGAACTAACGTCTCTAAAATCTAGCGAGAATGAAACTATTACCGACTACGTTATATAGGCAGAAACAACTATCAATGCCTTAGACTTTCGGTGAAATAATAAGCGATGGCTTGTTGATATCAATGACACTCAAGGGGTTTCCAGCCGATGTTAAACCATTTACAACTGTTATAACAAAAACGATAAACTCATAAATTTCAGTGAAATTAAAGTGCCATTGCGAAGTTACGTGGACAATAATAATTCCAGCAATATTATGAAGTTCAAAAATGCTTTACAAAAATAGATAACCAAATTACACATCTCACCGCAATGTTCTTTCCCATAAGTAATTTTCTCATGAAAAGAATATAATTTTCTGCTATAATTGTGGACGACCTAACACCAAAAGTTTACAATGTCGATATAAACGCTCAAAAAGTGAGTCCATAGAAACTTTGAGAACTTTGAGGAAAACATAGTTTTCAATTCACATGTAACGTTGACAATACGACTAACAGTAAAATCTTCTTGTAGACGATGGCGCTACAGCACACGTTATCACCGAGGCATCTGCTTTTATTCATTTTGATCCAAACACAGAGTCATTTTCTCGAACATGCCAACGGTAGAAAATTAAATGATAAAGTGTTGAAAGGAGCCGATGCTAAAATGTCACTAAAACTAATAAAGACGAAATTTTAACTGTATTCTTAAAAATGCTGAATTCATACCTACATTTAGGAAAGACATATCTTCTGTGCAGGCTGCCATTAAACAAGGCGGGAATATAAAGCTTGGTCAAACAAGTCAAACTTATTATACCTTAATTGAACTGTATATGACATATGAATGGCTGACTATATAATTTTAAAACTATAGTTTTCTCATAAACTGCCTGTAACGACTTGGAAACCTGACGTAAAATTCTAGAACACTGCAATACAGCTGATATTAAAAATTACCAAATGTAGTCAAAGGCATACAAATAATACCTTCAGACGATCTCTTAAATTTAATGGAAGCAGCATATAACATAAATAGATCCTTCAATAGATGATTTGGTAAAACACCGCATGAAACATTTTGCGGTGTAAAACTAAAAATTAACCGAATGAATGTATTCTGTTCAAATTGCTTTGCATGTATAGAAACTACCAGTATACCAAATATTAATTGCGAAAAGAGTATTTTCGTAGGTTACAATAAAAATAGTCAGCATATTTGATCTACATTCCAGACCAAAATTCCATAAATAGGGTTATACATGTAAAATTCAATGATACATTGAATTAAAAAAAAACGAGCCAGTGCACAAAAAACGTGAGAAAATATTACCTAGTCTCTTGATCGATCTTCACTAAATATTAATACTTAGTCGCGGCAATTGCAGTAAAACTACTGACGTAAATATTAACTTTGAAAAGATACATACTATGCAGTGGAAACACCAATAGACAAGAGTATAATTTCTTCTCGCTGGAATTTTTCCAACAAAAAAATCACAGCCTCTATTAATGAAATGTTTAAAGCAATATTTGTTGCAATAGCTTTTACACGAATTTCTGAACGGAAATATTTGCCACCTTTTCACCAACGACAAATTTTACAACTATTAGAATTTTATTACAATTTGAGATACAATACAATATAAAATATATCAAATTGGATGTAAAACTGCTTCTTTGAATGTTTTGATTGGCTGTGAAATCTATATTTACCTTCGAGAACTATTTAAAATGAAAAATAAAACATTCGTGCTGAAACTCAATAAATCGTTATTCGGACCAAATTGGTACTTTAACACTGTTTAATTATTTAATAGAACAAGAATACAAGCAATGCCCCCTAGTCACGTGCATGGATACCAAAAATATAGGGAATAAATTGTTGATTTTGGATATTAAGGTTGACGATACATTATTCGCCTCAAATTATGGCAACACTTTAAAGAATGAGTAAATGACAATAACATATGGTAAATTTCCCCGCGGACGACATCAAACTGCGATCATTTTAAGATGACTAACGGAATTAACCAACCAATACCTAACAGAATTTTTTCAGTTTGTGTTAAACAAAGAAATGTATATTTTGTATGCATTTGTGTGCTTATATATATATATATATATATATATATATATATATATATATGTATATATACACACACACACACACACATATATATATACATATATATATATGTGTGTTTGAAAGGGGGTGTATTAGTATGTATTTGTGTGTTTGAATATACATATATATGTATATATGTACATATATATGAATAGGATTATATTTATGTGTATATGTATTTGAATAGGATTATACCTGTATGTATTTATTTGTATACACACACACACTCATATATATATATGCATATATATATATATATATATATATATATATATATATGGAAAGTGTGTATTGTATACATTTTAAAAATAAAGCTTCCTCTTTCATATATTAAACCAATATATTGATACATTTTTGAACAATTATAATAAAGTAAAAAACAATAAAAATAACCCAAAAAACAAAAAAAAAACAATGGTGTTTTATTTGTTCGTTTATTTGGTTATTTCTATTTTTTATTTATTTTTATTTTTTTTCTCAAGTCAAGCCAAATCTAATCCAAACGGACTTTTCAATTCTATTAAAAAAGAATTTTGTTAAAATATTTGACTCATATTTGGGGTATGAATCCAATTTTTTCGGCGATCGTTTTTATAATCACAAGTTATAATAACCAATCAATGTGAGGTTCTCAAAGTTACTATAAAATTGTCGAATTTTGGTTTAAATCAGTTCGTCCTCGTCTCTGTCACGAATATTCATTTGATTCTTCGCCGCCATCATTGTTACTAGGAATTACTTAACACTCAATATCGGAACTACACTGATTCCTCACCGGCATCTTAGCTCATCATAATTGTTCAACACTTAAAACTTATTTTACAACAAATATCATATATGTTTTTTACACAAGTTTTATTATCGCATAAGAAGAGTCGCCTCGTGTAAAATATCAACAAGGGTTTTCTTTTTCTTAACAAATGTGACGCGTTCGAAATGAATGCGTCTCTCTGGCGCACAACTGTACTATGGCCCAAAACTTTAACGTGTTAGCTTTAATCTCATAGAATATGGGTAATTTTACCGATTCCGATGGCAATAAATGGTTTTCAAGCTTGGAAAAATCGCTGATCATAATTTCACTCCAGTCAACGTCGTCACACCCTATTAAAATATATCCGAATCGAACATATTCGAAAGGTTAGCAGCACTTTAAATTGTTTTAGATTGGCATGCCGTATATTATTTAAAATTCGTCTGCATAAAACCGCCCGGCTTCATGAACGCCCTTTAATCGAGGCCAGGAATCCTTTTATCGAACTCGCACAACTGCACGGTATTTCAAACGGTGGCCTTTATTTATCCTAGATTATATCATGCAATTATTACCACCACCAGGTATTGCAGAACTGAATGGTTAGTATCGATCTCTTTGTGGACTGCAATATAAACATAGAACAGCGTGTTACCCTAAACGAATCTTTACCAAAAAATTATCCCCAGCGCCAAAGAGAATATGTAAAACCGTTCACAGGATTAAAATATTAGTCTGACGAAGAAAACTAAATCGACTTATTCAAGTAACATAAGATTAACTATATAAATATATAGAGCACAATAGAGGAATTTAAAGGCGTAAAAATAATTAAAACAGATCGCAATCATGAGGTTATCCGGGCAATATGCTATCAGTTACAATAGCCACTGGTTAAAACTTAATTTTTTGAGAATACACAAATGGAATTTTTTCTCCACTGACCATCGAGTATATCAATTTATTTTAGTCGAAAGATCGACAGGATTAAGCAGACTATATTTGCAGAGTCCAGGTGTTTAAACTGGACACTAAATGTAAATAGACTGTTTATATATATATATATATATATATATATATATATATATATATATATATATATATATATATATATATATATATCGGCATTTCTAAACAATGTTCTGAATGATGGATTATCATAAAAATAACAAAACACTGTTCTTTAATAAAACCTGATTGTATACTGTATACAATCCTAACACCCGTATTTATTTTGTAAATCTATATATACTAGCATTTAAGCTCGGCGTGTCGCGGGTGTTTTGGTTTTTATGTTGAGAAGAAAAATTTGTAGTAGGAAGGCGGGCTCGAACCCGTACCGCGAAGGTGGAGAAAAATGGGCATAAACATGACGTCGTTGCTGTCACGAACACCGCCAAACCGGAAGTGACGTACATTTAATTTAAGGCTAGACAATCAAATGGCGAGGATGACTCTAAAAAATATCGGTGAAAACAGCCAATCCTGTAAAAAAGTGCCCAGTTGAAGGTGGAGATATTAATTTTTTTAGCCAATTAAGCGACATTTGTCGTCTGAAAGGTCGCACTTAAAAACGATACTGATCTTGGTAAAATCCGTCGCCTCTGTCGCAAGTTTTAGGCAGTCATGCAAATATACTTGCATACATTTACATATTAGTGACTAAAAGTGTTCAACCAAAACCGATTAAAAAGCTTGCTATGTCTATGAATATCCTTTATGAAAAATCTCAAATGTTTAGACCAGAAACTGTCTGAGTAATTTGGTAGAGACCACAGTGGCCATTTTTTTTAAATGTGGTCCATGTCCAAAGAACTTATACCTAAATTTCAATTGTTTACAATCAAAATTGTCGTAGGAGTTTGGTAGAGTTCTCAATGGTTGAATTGTTGAACTTTGACCCCTTAACACCCAAATTCCTGGCCGAGAACCGATCACAAAGATTTTCCCAAATCTCAATACCCCGTATATAGAATTTCGAATCAATAGACTAAAAAGTTGACGGAGTTATTGCGTAGGGAAATGTACACACAAAGACACACATACCCACACAGAGATACACAGGCACGCCCACTTTTATATATATATATATATATATATATTATATATATATATATATACCAGCAAAAGTACGCCTCGTTGACTGGGTTTAAATACAGCCTACACAAAATGGGATCTCATTTATGAAAGTATGATAGGTTATGAAAAGGAAGGGTTGTAAATTTGGGTTGAATTTTGGGGTATCAAAACCAAAGCAAAATATGATGACAGTGAAAATAAAATAGATAAACCCCATAATTTATTATACCATACCTGTTCACACTGAAACACTAATCACAATATTCTGTAGATCTATATTAAAAAAAAAACTTGTTAATCTTAGTGACATATTTCCGTTCTATGGAGGTCAGGTGCGAACGAACTCCTCATAATTTTATTATACCATATTTCTTAAAACTGAAACATAATTATCAAAGTATACTTGCACATATGAATATGAAAAGTCGTTATTAAATTTTGTGCATATTTCCATTTTATGAAGGCCAGGCGCGAACGCAGACCCCACAATTGTATTATACCATCCCTATTTAAGTTAAACCATACTTATCAAAGTATTCTTATGTACATCTATATCGAAAACACTTGTAAACGTTTTTTTTCATTTTTAATATTTTATTTCCATACTTTGTGAGCCAGTCGCGAACGCAGGCCCCACAATTTTAATGAACCGCCGTTCTACCAGATCAAACATAGCCATTCCTGTGTCTCGATACATCTTCTATCATTATATGTAATCAGTTTTTTTTTTTTTAATAGTCAACCATATAGGAGCATATTCGTGACAAGACACACGCACATTCAGCTTTATATTATAGATATACGAGCATTGGTGCCTGGGGCTGCTCCGGTATTTAGAGGTGTATGTTGAGGAAAAAGAAGTGGGTAACTTATTTTAATTTTGACCCCTATTATGACCCGTTAAACTTTATTGTTTTGGACTCAAATGAAGTTAGTAAGTTAGATCCATGTCCGATGAACCTATGTCTAAAATTTAAATTGTTTAGACCCCAAATTGGCGGAGGAGTGGTGTAGAGTTTGTAGAGTGGTGTAGAGTTCTCAAAGGTCAAATGAGTGAACCTTGACGCCTTAACAGACAAATTTCTGGTCGAAACCAATCCCATAGATTTTCCTAAATCTCAGTACCCTGTATATCAAATTTCGAGTCTGTAGACTTAAAATTGGCAAAGTTATTGCGAAGGAAAATGTACAAAGACGCACACACAGACACACCGACAGGTTCTCTCTCTCTCTTTCTCTCTCTCTCTCTAGCTCTCTCTCTTTCTCTCTCTCTCTCTCTATATATATATATATATATATATATATATATAGAGAGAGAGAGAGAGAGAGAGAGAGAGAGAGAGATATACATAGATAGATCGGATACAATATATAGTAATGATTTAAAAAGTATAATAAAAGACTCATGCGCTCCCACCGAGAATCGAAATCAAAACGTTAAGCTCACGATTTATTTTGCCTTTGCCGTCAATTACTGGGCTACGAAAACACGTTTACTGCAAGGCTAAAAATTAAAACATGAACCAATAGCTACTACGTTGCATTCGTAATGCCAGCGTTCGACCTTAACCTGGCAAATTTCATTTTTTTTAAATTTTCACACTTTTGCACCAATTTTTCCGGGCTAAAACCCAAATATAAAGTTTTGCATGGATTCAAACACCTTATATATGTAATTTCCTGTCTGTAAACCAAGGGGCGTTACATAGGCAAATTTTGTTAAACAAAAATATATACATATACGTTAATATATATGGAAACAATTTTGTTTAATTTTCAATTTTACTATACATGTTTTAAGCAGATATTATGAAAGTATACATCATGTAGAATATCTGCATGAATATAATTACACGTAATAGTAAACTAAAGATGATCATCCCATAAGAAAACCGAAGAAACTAATAGGGAATTAATTAAAATGAATGTTTAAAAGAATATGCAAATTAGCTAGATCTTTTGTTAGCGAAAGCAATTCCACAACCCATATATAAGAAAATTGTATTTTCTTTTATAATAAGAAAAAAATTGGCGTTTTAATATGAATAGCAATACACACAATAGAAAAACGAATTCACAGGAGCATTGATAAACACATACACACATATATATATATATATAATACAGAGTTAGAGTGGGATATATAGATTAACAGAGATACGTAGAAGAATAGATGGTTGGATGGACAGATACACCTACCGTGTAATATATACTTGTGCCTTCCCAACATTTTCTCTATTGCTTTCATTTTTCTGTCATATTATTTAATTTTTATGGGTATTTATCAGAGCCAAGGTTTCTACTACAGACGCACACACGGATTATACGCATATATATATATATATATATATATATATATACACATATATATTTGATTATATATATATATACATCTGCCCATAGATATACTATATATATATATATATATATATATATATATATATATATATATGCACGAACATGTTATACTTTATGAACACAGACACATATATAAGATCATATATATATATATATATATATATATATATATATATAAATATATAAATATACAGAGAGAGACAGAGAGAGAGAGAGAATCTCAAAATAATACGAGTAGCATAAAACTAATTATGGTTGTTAGAGTCCGATCTTGAGAAAAGGCTGAAGTGTCTTAAGTGCTTTTGCATTAAAGGCTTCACTTATTCGCCAAGAAGCATTTCTGAGGAAAGCGGCGGGACCTAGCAGTTGAATTAAGACATCAACCGCTGTCAACTGCCTATAAGCATCATCGTCAAAATAGATTGAATGATGAATAGCAATAAACCACAATATCAGATTGAAAGCACTATAATATGCATAGGATAATGTAGGTAGGCTAATATCATCGGAATAAATCTGCTTGATAATTACATATTTTATATGTGTTCGTATTCGCTTCCATTCTGTATTGTTTCATAAACGCAATCATCGACATATTCATTTTCTCAAATAAATATATCAAGTAAAACGATTAGACGTAATACTATGCCTCAATCACTGTTCCTATGTGTGTATCTCTTTCTAAAACTTGTAACTTTTAAAGACCTTTTCCCACATAGGAAAATATATATACTTCTAAGACGAACGTAGCTGAAGTTATTTCTTCAATTTTACCTACTGCGGTAGAAAAAAAGTGAAGAAAATTAGTTTTTCTGTTTTTCCAAATTTCCTTTTTTTTCTATTATATTTTGTCCTTTTAGTTTTACAGTATAAATATTGCCTGCTATGTCTTCCAGCTAAATGATGGAATTGTACCCAACATAATAAGAAATCATGCACATTTTTTCTTAAGAATAATATATAGTAGCTCCAAAAATAAACATTTTCACCACGTATCTTATATGTGGAATATTTTCTCATAATCAATTCCTATTGTCAAGTATCTTGAAATCATATTTTTCTAACGGATATTTGTTCAAGGAAACAGATACACTTTGAAATTATGTCTCTTCGCTAACTAAAACGCTCCACTAGTTAATTAATATATACCTATTTACTTATTTTTTAAAATTATTCTGATAATTTTAGACTAACTGAGGACGGAATAACTTATAAGATTCTGCACAATTATTCGCTTTTATCCATACCCCGACCCATATACTATTTTAAGTATGTTCTTGTCATGATTAATTAAGTATATTATTCCAAGATACTTCTTTAAATTAATTTTATGAGTACGGTTGCTCTTATAATTCCTGGAATAAACGAGATCTTTCTAATATCCCAGTTTCTTGATTAAGTTTTCGGAACCGATTCTTATAAACACATGTTTTGTCTTGCGTAAATTGCAATTAATGTTAAGGAACTCGTTCATGAAGATAGTACTGAACAGGAAACAAGAATAAGTGCATACGAATAATTGATAGTTTAAAGATATAAAGGTACGAGAGTCGTTTCAAAGAAGAACTTAAGATTTGTAACTGAGAATAAAAAAAATTCTAAGACAGTATGTGAGTAGTATTATTTAAACAAAAGATTGTTTGGTGCATTAGGTTCTTTCTACATAGCCGACATCATTATACAATGCATTTTTACAAGCGATACACGCTGGCTGTACATGAGGGACAGGAGAACGTTCTGGCCTTGTTTTTACACAATAAAGACATGAACTATTTTGCGCTCTCGAATAGATTTATGTATGTAATAACATCCTCCCAAATGCTTTCTGTATGGATTTAAGAACGTATATTTGCTACTGCTGAACACTTATGAGAGAAGTTGCATTCATGACTTAATTTACTGTCAATATCTGCAACAAAGAAAACAAACTTCTAGGTTAGTAATGTATGAATTCACTCATAATAACAATGCAATTTACGATCCTCTCTGCCCTTGCTAGTCTGACACAGAAATATATGTTTATAATTTTAGATCACGCTTATTGCAAATATATATATATATATATATATATATATATATATGTGTGTGTGTGTGTGTGTGTGTGTGTGTGTGTATATATATATATGTGTGTGTGTTATTTGAGAAGGAAAACCTAGAGGTTTCGTCCCTATGTCAGGGGACATCATCAGGATTTCGTAGGAAAAAATGTAGAAGAAAACAATTACAGCCCACATACGAGGTAAAAAGGAAAACATCCTAAAGTCCTTCTCTTGCCAATCGAATATCAGATTTTGAGAATAAGTTATATTGAAACGAAAAAAAAAAACAATCGTTTGCTAAATATTTTTGGAAGTACCTATTATTTTCTCTTAAATATATATGAAATTCAAATGAAAATACAATTAATATATTTTATGAATTTTATTGATAGTATTATAACCAAAAACAATAGATTTTGTGCCACTTTATATGAAATGTGATATAACAAAATAGAAAGATCCTCATAATTGTTGTTTTTTACATTTGAAAGGCAAAGCTTTATGTTAATTCATTACGAACATAGAACTTCCAGACACAGTTTATACACCCCAACATGTATATATATATATATATATATATATATATATATATATATATATATATATATATATGTATATATATAATCATCCACATACATTACTGTTTCAGTGTATCATAGCTCATCAGTGCGGCTAGAAATTCAACTACCTCATATCAGGCTCAAAAACCGACCGCCAGTAGTGAGAGACTAATAATTGTTAAATTATCAATCAAGAGAGAAAACATAACAAAACCTCAATTTATATGTACGATCGTTTCGGAAATGATATCCTATTATGTATTCGATATTTACAAATAAAACCATCGATAAATAAATAAAGTGTTTCTTAATTGTGTGTCCTTATCAGCAAAATGGGAGGAGAAAGGGGAGAAGTCGCCACGCTTTAACCAGTTAATTAAATATAGTTTGTGGATCTTTGTAAGGTGGTGTTTCTATATTATTTTTTTAGTTCCAACATGGCACCACATGGCAATGAACCATCTGAAAATCTAAAAAAATCTATATAAAGATTGACAAAGCTACAACAATATTGTTAACATCTGGAAACCGAGCTGCAGCACAGCGGCTAAGATTATTCAGCATTTTACAAGAGCAGATTCTACTCAGAACAGGTTTCGGGTAGGTTGTCAAAATAATCTGAGCTCACGTTCTGAGAGTCATATTTAAATGTTTTATTTTACAGATCGGCAAAGGAGTTCTTGTGGAATTGCTGCAGAGATTAATGAGGGCAGTCTCTTAGAGCATACTCAGCACACTACATGAAATTGCTGTGTATAGATGTCACCCTAGGGGGAAAAATCTTCTGGAGACAATGTACAAGACAGTCCGCAAACAGTTTACTGAGGCCCGGCCAACAAAGTCCATAGATTACTGATACACTGTCCTATGGTTTGATGAGGCGAGATTTAATTTGTTTGGTTCAAATGGTCTTTAGCATGTGTGGCGGCGACCAGGCGAGAAGTACAAAGATTAGTGGGATATGACTATAGTCAAGCATGGGGGTGGGAATATCAGGATTTGGGACTGCATGGGTGCTGCACGTATTGTACAGTATGATCTCACTGGGGTAAATATGAATCCCAACATGCACTGTCAAATACTTCAGCAAACCCCTTCATCCAGAAATTGTGTCGCAGAGCAGTGTTGCAACATGACAATAACCGGAAACACACATCCAAGACAATCACTGCTTTACAGGGTTAAGTTGATGGACTAGTCAAACATGTCTCTATACTTGACCCCAATAGAATATATTAAGAGCATGCTCAGGCCGATAGTGCGGTGCGCAAATTCTAAAATATCCGCCATTCCAGTGGCTACATGTGACGCTCTGGCAAGCTTCGTAGCCCGGAGGGTAAAAGCTGTGTTTAATAATAATTATTGAGAGTCAAGATGATGTGTGTTTATATGGACAACTTTTCATACATGTTTTCCTTCCGTTAAGGGCTAGGGGTTTAGATTTTAATGGCTATAATTTGAGTTTTTTTTGCAGAAGAAAAAAAATTATCTCTGTTATATATACTGCTGACATACTACTTTACATTGTGTAAAAATATTGTGTTCTTTTGTCCCCTGAAGATTTATAATTTAATATTAGAAGAAATGTGAGGGATGCACTCACATTTGTGGCACACTGTATACACACACACGCAAACACACACACACACACACACACACACACATATATATATATATATATATATATATATATATATATATACTCTGAACGACAATTAGGCAATCTGTTCATAAATTAACTTGAGAAGAACGTGTCGAAATACTGCTAAAGGATTTTTTTTTATTTGCAAACTCAACCAATATTTATTTCTTGATGTAGAAAAATGTAATATCGCATTACTTTTGTCGAGACGTACCAATAATCACGATGTGCAAATAATAACAGCGCATATCGAACGCACCAACGTGAAATAAATAATTACATAAAGAAAATGCATACAAGAAAATACTATTTAGAATATGTTATGTTACCCATGGGAAAGTCCCTTACGCCGACAGCTGATCCGAATAAAACTTATATAAACTTAGTTCATTATAATATAAAAGTTGATTGCATTTTTCTTAGAAATAACAATATATGTACACACCTCGTGCATACATAAATACGCTCTCACACACAAACACGCGCACGCACACATACCCCCATATATATATATATATATATTTATATATATATATATATATGTATGTATATATATATGCATAATAAAATTATCAAAGATATATCTTTAACAAAACAGATCTTATTAACACTTTTAAGATTATCAAATAATAATATGAAGTAATTACTTTTTCAATTTCTCTTGAATGCTCAATGCGTTTTTAAATGTTTTTCTTTTATATCATATCTTAATATTAATTTATTTGTATTTTTATGTTCTCCACCTTTGTCCTGGTAAAGAATTGTCTCTTTTTCGGTTTTATTTAGCAAGAACGTTACTGTCGTGGTATTTGAAAGTATTTAAACTACTCCGTACCTTTTTGCAAAGTACTGTTATCTATTCCTCTTTTCTGGTATATCAAATGCATGCCCCAAAATAAATATTTAACTTGACGGGATTGAACCCGAGCCAATTCATATAATTCCATTAATTCCGTTCCCTTTGGATAATTACGTCCTTGATTGATATATTTCCACTGCACTAAAAATATTAACACGAATTTACTGCATTAAAGATATGTTGCTTTACTGTACAAATATTTCCAGGATTCACAAGGATTTTACAAAGTGCGATGCCCAAATATATTTACTTTGTTTAATTCGTAAACAGTTGTCATATTTTTTTGCTTTCCGGAACAATAAACTTTAGACATTACTTGCATTATTTTGATTTACTTTTTATTTAATTTGATGTTGTGTAATTTTATTTTTTAAACATATTTCTCATTCCGTGTCTTTCATTTTAATAATTTTAACACTTAGTTTTATCTATTAATATATGTACTTCTGTACCTTTTATTGTATGTTCTTATTTACTTTCTGATCAATCTTGTTTACCTTTTGTTGCTTCTCTTAATTGTGGCTCTTTTAATGATCCCCATTATTTCATAGTGTTTTTACTATTAAATCTCCACTTTTCTCTTGAATTACCTGTGCATGTTTTCCTAATTTTAATTGCTTTTACTATATTACACTATATATTAATTCTGCTTTAATATCCAGGTATTATTAATCAAGTTTGTCGATATTTGCATGAATGTTTTTTCAGCCTTTTATCATTTTTTTTTATTTAAAAATATTTTTATAACGCGTTTCAAGCTTTGTACAGCTCTCTTCAAATATATTTTTATACAATTTTTTTTTTTTTAAGTGAATGGTCGAACTGTTATTCTGGAGAAAATTTTACATCTAATGACTCTGATTGTTTTATTCAGGGAAATGTCAGTCTCAGACTTTTTGTCGTTAATGGTCAGCGTGTTGTGGGGGTTCAAAAGGAGTTAAGGGGAGGGGGCTTTATGTCCAATTGGTAAAGAGGTTTATGTTTTTTATGACTTTCTTTCTTTTTTGATATATACTCACACACACACGCACAGACAACCACACGCACATACATACTACACATATGCATATGTACACATGTGTATATGTATGCACCCACCCACATACACACACACGCATACACTTGTAGACACATACACACATAAAAATGTATACACACACGCATATCCACCCAGTAACACACCACACACATATATTGGTTAAAGTTTTCTTTGTCTTTCTCAATCAAAATACACACACACACTTGTACAGAGCCCCCTAAACATAAGCATATGCACACACACATACAAGATGGGATATAGATAACAGATGATGTATACACATTCACACACGCACAAACAATCACACACACGCGTACATATACATACACACACTCATATATAACTATATGTATGCATATACACACGCATACGCATTTCAAATAATTTCTGACGAGGACGCATCACAGACCGTCTGAAACGCGCGTAAACGATTTCAATGACTTAAAACATTATTACAATGATCCAAACATAATTCTCAATGAACAACCAAGACACGGAATAATAAAATAATGTTAAAAAATACACATTGTTGGTGACTACTCCCTTATTTAAATATATATATATATATATACACACACATACGTATACACAATCGCACACACACATACATATACACACACATACACATATGTATGCATACATACACATGAAAGAAAACAAGCACAATAAAACGTGCACGCCTTTTCGCCGGCGCACGAATCCATACCCAGTATAATAAAATTTCCCTAAACTTTACAAACAATTAGACACAAAATACACCACTCTATCCACACCTAATAAAAAAAAAACCTTCTAGACAAAGAAAAATTTAACCAATATGTGTATGGTATGTGCGTGGGGGTGTGTATGTGGGTGCGTGTGTGTATGTAAATGTTTGCGTGTGTGTGTATATATATATATATATATATATATATGGGTGGGTGGATGTGTGCACGAATATATGTATGTGTGGGTGTATATATATATATATATATATATATATATATATATATATATATATATATATATATATATATATATATGTATATGCATGTATATATGAGGGTGGATGGATGGATGCGTGTTTGTATATGTATGTGTGTATGAGTGTGCCCCTACGTATGTCTCTATATATGTACGGGTGTGTATGTGTATATGGGCCTACATGCGTATGCGTGTGTATGTGTGTGTATACCGTGATAGATAGGGAAAAATTAATCGTGAGATAAAAGTTTTGGTTTAGATTCTCGGTGGGGGGAAGAAGGCATTTGTTTAATTTTCTAAATAACTATTGTATATTGAGTCGTATATTATATAATAACGAAATCTGCATTGATCTAAATATAATCTTAAAGCAATGCCGGGCAATCTGCTTTTTCTGTATAAACACATTTAGAAATTACTTAATGTGTAACGAAGATATAACTCAGTATGGATCAGTCCCGGCATCGTAGCGTCTGCGACTTACAAAGGCCGGGCGCGAATGAGTTCTTGGAAATGAAGAGAAAAAAAGGAAAAGGAAAAGATGAACAAAATCAGGAAGGGGGAAGGGATTTCTAGCGTGAGACAGTCGTATATTCCAATAGCAGCAAAAGTTAATAGTAAAAAAAAATGTGTTCAGACGACATAGTTATGTTATTCTTATGATGGACAGAATCTCTGGAGTAAAAATAAAAAATGAAGTCGAAGTTTGGTGATAAAACGACCATTAGTGAATGCCTTTTGTTTTTAGTTAAATGTGCCGAATGGTTCATGTTGTTCCGTGTCGACTATCTCTTAATAAAACATGCAGAGTTCGAATGAAAATATAACGCAAAGATTACACATGTATATCTGATGTTTTTTTTTTAATTTAGCATGATATGTTTTATTCATAAATTTTAATTTTTTTATTTAACATGATATGTTTTATTCTTAAATTTTTTTTTTTTATTTAACATCATATGTTTTATTCCTAAATTTACTTTTATTTTTTATTTAACATGATAGACTTTATTCTTAAATTTTATTTTTTTATTTAACATCGTATGTTTTATTCTTAAATTTTGTTTTATTTTTTATTTAACATGATATGTTTTATTCTTAAATTTATTTTTCTTTATTTAATATGATATGTTTGATTCTTAAATTTTATTTTTTATTTAACATGATATGTTTAATTCTTAGATTTTATTTTTTTATTTAACATGATAAGTTTTTATTCTTAAATTCTATTTTTTATTTAACGTGATATGTTTTATTCTTAAATTATATTTTTTTATTTAACATGATATGTTTTATTTTTAAATTTATTTTTTATTTAACATAGGTTTTATTCTAAAATTTATTTATTTTTTATTAAACATGATATGTTTTATTCTTAATGTTTTGTTATTTAACATGATATGTTTTATTTATTTATTTTTTATTTAACATGATATGTTTTATTCTTAATGTTTTGTTATTTTACATGATATGTTTTATTCTTAAATTTTCTTTTTTATTTAACATGATATGTTTTATTCTTAATTTTTTTTTTATTAAACATGATATGTTTTATTCTTAAATTTTATTTTTTTCAATAACAACAACAAAAATGCCTTCGGGAAAAGATCAAAGTGTAGTATCTGTTCTTCAGATGCTGCACTTCAATTTCTTGTTCTCTGTTAGTGGAGGAGATATCCTTCACTACTGAGACAATTTTTATTTTTGTTCCTTTTCTCCATGTTAAAAAACGACACTGGTGTCAAACTCTGTCCCGTGGGGAGGCATTGTAAATAAGTACAACAACAAAAAATGATGCTACTTTTATTTTTACCGAATTTCTTTAAATGATATTATATCACACAACACACACACACACGCTCACACGCACACATACGCATATATATATATATGCATATATATATAATTATATATACACATACATATATATATATATGCGACTATGATGATAGCAACGTCTTGTTAGACGAGTGCCACTCCCTCATGCACATAAAGTCCATGCGCCCAAAAATTACTTTTTTTTAGTCCTACCGGTGAATTCACACGCTCAAGCAGGCATGATACTGAAGATGGTCATTGAGATCAATTATTACATGCTTCCAGCATTTCAAGCGTCCACGCGTCACACCTTTTCCATCGCCACAGGACCACTTTTATAGACAAATGCCTGAGGGAGTGTCTAATCACAGATGATGTTACAGAGTCTTAGCTTTGTACGAGAGCTAAATCTCTATCTCGATTCAAAATGTTAAGATCCAGCAACAAGCAATAGTAAGATAGCCATCCACAAGTTAAACTGCAGACTAGCTTTATGCGGGTACTGGTCTCCCGCTTTATGTTTTTTTTTTAATCAGAGATGTGTTTCTCCTAGAAAGGTTGCCTTCACCACGGCTTACAGGAGTCCTCTCCACCCCAGCACACACATACACACAAACAGACACGGTGCTAGTTGGCCGTTGACCCCGAAAAGGGTTCATTCGCCCTTTGGATATATATATATATATATATATATATATATATATATATATATATAAATGTTCGATTATGAAAGATATATCAGCCAAAATTATAAAGCATACTTTTCATGGCAATCAATATATATATATATATATATATATATATATATATATATATATATATATATATATATATCTATATATATATATATATATATATATATATATATAGATGCCATCTTTTAACGAAATGGACATTATATAAGCTCAATTCAACTAAGCCATTTCTTACAAGAAAACTCTTAATATGATTTTCTAAACAGCATCTGCGTTAAGGTACGTATAGCATAGATTCTTCACGCGTCATTTTGTAGTATGATGAATCGATCGTTTCGATTTCCTGCGAGGGGCATCGATAAAATTGGCATTATTCAAAGAATTGGTCATTTCGCAAGACGATTATACAATATGGGTTCGGCGCCAATAATTCTGGCATGGTGCAACGCATGCACAGTTCGCCCATTATAAAGCGGTTTGAAAAACTCTTGAGAGCCCGGATATATATGTATTCGATTTTATGACCTGTAAGTAGGTGATAACATTTAATACCTTTCAGACAATCGCCTTCCCTTTAACAATTAAAAAATTTCTCATCCACTGATTGCCCTATAAATAATAATCTACGTGAAAGCTGCATATTCAAATTTTCTAGCTTAATATTAACACACAATGTCAAATGGAAATAAATACATTCCGGATCTTGCCAAAACTGCTGTCGGTATTTTCGTTCAAAAAATCAAAATAAAAATCAAGAAGTTTAATTTTTCCCGATATTTTTCTCATCGTTGTTATCTTCATGTCTTTTACAACCGATTGTGTCATTGGATTTAATTTTTTTGTTTTTTTGATAACCAACATTTTTACTTGCATTATTATTATTCATTCGGCTATAAATTCACACATTCATTGTCTCTTTCACTTTCATTTTTAAAGGATAAATGAAATGCTGTAACTCAAGTATCAACACACAAGTTTATGCGGTTTCATAAGTATCTTCAACCATAGGATAATTATTCTGAATGTTTTTCCATTTTTCAGACACTTTTTCAAATAACGATAAGTTAAGTGGTAGCAACACATTGGTTACTAACTCCTTTTTTATTATGACACTATATTTTTATTATACAATATGCGGAAGCATGTGCAATACCCTGCTCTCATCAGCTGCAACCAGACTGATAATACAGTTTCCGGTGCTCCAGATAGGTGTGCCACTTCTGGTGGCATCGGCAGTATAATCATTTAGCCGCCAAGCAGGGTATTAATTTAAAAAAACTTAATCAACTAGACGAAAACAGAAAAAAATACAGAAAATATTCCATATTTTCATGAAGTCTTTCAGGTGTTGGTTAAGTCCTACTGAATGTATATATAAATAAAGTAGAAGCGTTCGTGTGTCTGCATGTGTCTGCGTGTGTTTTTGTGTACAACACTATTTCGGCTCAAGCAAGTGAACGCTAGCTTGATTTTCCATATTTAAGGTCAAAAGTCAATGCTATGACCTATGCATGTATATATATTCTTTTACAACTCATACCAATGACCAGATCATGAGTTATGTTGGCATGATCATGCCCCCCCATCTAGAGATGGTCAACACAATTTTTCAAGGTAAAGGTCAAATGGCCAAGATCATAGCCCATATAAATATAAATATAAATATATATATATATATATATATATATATATATATATATATATATATATATATATATAAATGTTTGGATTTACAAAATTTATATAAGGAGTTGAATACAATATACGGAAATTACTCCCTACAAAAGAGTTGATTGAAAATGAGTTAGACTTGCACGACTACGTCGATTTAGAACTACAAAACTAGAGTGGATTCACACTATTTCTTAACAAATTGATTTTATGTTCGTCTACCGAACTTTATTCATGGCCCGATTTGAATTAGTCAAAGTTTTTAATAGTTAATTAAAACTCGTAGTGTTGCTTATTAATTTCCCCTTTTGTATTCTTGTACTTATGCAACATTTTTCTCCTCATGCGATATGAATTAATTTCCTGATCCTGTCAATAATTACGTGTCTAATTTATTCTATTTTATAAAGGTGCACATAGTCTTCTTGGAAATGAGGGCCACCTAGTGGTGTGACTATTGGTATGAGTAAACACCACCCAACCGCAAGGTTACTAGTCGTTGCCTAAAACGACAAAAAGGGCTGATAATACAGCAGAAATACCTTATGAACACATTCTCTTTCACCCTGTTAGCTAGTGCTTCAATAATACTGTCAAATCGTGCAAAGCAAACCTTAAAATACGTTATGATAGCATTACAACTCTCCCCGGTTATTCACTACACCCATTGCAGTTACCATTGACCAAAGACAGCATGCATTCCGCCTGTTTTTACGGCTTAAGTCAGATACAAATAGGAAAAAAGATCATAGATCCAATAATTTTCCGGTTAAAAGTGAAACAGCCATAGTCAAAAGGCATGCTGAAAAAGCTAATATAGTTATAATACAGAGTGCAAAAGCTATGTTTTGATATCATTGGACAATGGTGTGTTTCATCATATGATTTGAACATTCAATATAGGAAAATGTAAAACACTCCTTCTTGAGAAAACTGATTATTCCTCTTTAAAGGTTCTCACAGTCTATGTCGTCCTCTAAGACAGAGAAACACTACGGTATTCCTGAGGCTATTGTTACTTTTATTTATTTATTTTTTTTAGTATCATAAAACTCGTATTTTCATTTAACATAATTCACATCTTCGAGCCGTTCTTAAACGTTTTGGAAAATATTAACATTTACATGCTCGTCACTGTTACAAAATAGCTATTAGCAAAAGCCTCCCAAACTAATTTACAAAACCAACCTAAATTTCTCATAAACAAAAAATCTGCCACCTCAAACAAAAAAATCAAACAAATACTTATCAATAACGGATTTCTAAACTACATTATCGACCACCAAATAAAATTAAAGTACCCGAACATAAAACATATCGCTATTAATAATAACTCCCGACAACATCTACTTACTAATACCATTATATATTCGATTGTAACCAAATATAACCAGGATGTACATGGGAAGAAAATGTCGTGGAAATATCATCTATACACATCTTTCCGGAACCATACAAAATTAATATTAAACACAAAGTAGTAAGGAGCAATGCCTTTTTTACTCACAAACCACAAGAATGAACCGATGTCATTTATAAATCAAACTTAGAAGAGTGCAGCTTCTATAACAACAATAAAGCATAGTTATGTATGTAAGGTCGAGTATACAATGGCCACCGTCTCACGTGGCCTATGCATGCATAATATAGAATAAAGTGCAATATTACGCCCTTTAAAATATATAACTGCCTTACAGCTGAACTTGTAAATATTGTCAATAACGCACAAGGAAGTCAACGTAAAAAGATCAAGTGTGTGTGTAAATATATATATATATATATATATATATATATATATATATATATATATATATATATATATATATATATATATAAACGCAAAACTTCTCCTTAAACAGATAACAGTTCAATAAAGCAATAACACAAATAAATACCTGTCGTAACCCCTCAACTGACATAGCCTTTTCCACAAAATCTAGCAGCTTTTCTTCCATAGTGAGCATTAACAGCGTGAAAGTATTCATCGTTTACACCATACTATCGGGGGTACCCGGCGTTGCCCGGGTATTTAGGATGGGTGTTCTCGGGCACGAGGGGGGGAGTCAAAACATAAGACTAAGCGAAGTAAATATTTTTAATTATTAAATATTTTTTATAAAAAAAATGTTAAAACTTTTTAAAAAATCGAGAAAAACACAAAAAAAATCTAACGCAAGGCAAACGAACGATGTTAGATGTCAAAGTCGGAAAACAAACACAAAAAACACGAACATGAAAACTTCGTTAAAAATCTGAAAAATAAAAGCAATAACAAAAACATAGAACCTGAAAAAATTACCCTGTTTCAATTTTAAACCTTTAAAAATGAAAAATAAGACCTCTCACACCACGTAAGGTAAGCGGGGGGGGGGGTTACCCGGCGTTCTCGTCCACGTTTTTGGTGCGTGTGGCCGGTTGAGGGTGGGCGGTGTTCATGAAAACCTAAGAATAAGCGAAGTAAAAAAAAAGTAGCGTAAGGCAAACGCGAATCAGGAAAACCAACGTTACGTGAAAATGTCTTAAATAACCCTGATTCAATATTAAAATTTATAAATTCGAAAAAAAAAGACATCTCACAACACGACTCGAACCCAAAACGTTTAGATAATGAGGCCGCTTTCTAAGCAACTGAGCTAAGACGACGTCCACGAAAATAGATCGTTTTTTTTATCTTTAAACTAAACCAGGTTCCGACGTCATTTGCATATGCGTAGAACCGAATTCGTCATGAGAGGCCGGTTTTTTCTAACCTCCCTGTAGAAAATTGCTGATTTCACGGTGAAGAAATTAACGTTTTGGCCAAGTCTCCTGTGGTGTGCGTCGTTTCAAATATAAAAACCGGAGCACTGCATGCCATTCAAGAGTCTTCATTTCACACCTGACTCAGTTCAAACACCTGTAAAACAGAAACCACAGTTACTTCAGACTTGTAATTTGGCATATAACCCGAAGAGATATAAATCATTGTACATGCAAAATTTCAGCTAGATCAGACAACTGGAAGTGGTTCAAAGGCATTACTTATTGCACGCCCCTCGTAGATATATACGCACACGTATAGATATACATCCATTTATATATCCATTCATATATTCATATATATATTGTGTTATAAACAGTATTATCTTTATTTGCATCCGTGTATATATTTTTATTATTTATTTTTTTATTATTTTTCATAATTTTCATCATCTATTTTTGTATATAATTGTTTATTACTATTTTAATATAAAAAAAGATTGTATTCGTACCATAATCTTATTAAAAAAATATTTTTTAATGTTTTCTAAACAAACTTAAAATACACTTTAATTCGTTTGTAATCTCTATCATTTGAACGTCATTTCTAAATGTTTATAGTGTTTTATTTCTAAGAACTTAAATTATTTTAATAAAACTACCATTGTTCTTACTTCTTTTTATAGTTTGGAAGTATATTTCTATATATGTTAAAATAAAGAGTAGAAAAACATTTAAAGAATTAAATCAATATATTAATTGCGAAATAAAATTACACGTTTTAGTAGAAATCCTTCCAGTTTACTATTTGTGTGGTGCTATGTAACTAGTTGTTAATTAGAGAGGCTCAAACAGTGTATACGGTATATGAGAAAAGCTCACAAAAATTGAGTATACCTATACTCACATATAATCACAAAATAACCTAATATTATTACTTATATATACACACCTACATACAGATATATACATACAAAAACTTTATATATATATATATATATATATATATATAAACCACCCGTACAACACACACATGTATATATATATATATATATATATATATATATATATATATATATATATATATATATATATATGTATATATATATTGATATCAATACGTAGACAAATACATATATGCATAAAACACATACATATAAAAATATACGCATCAAACATATACGTATACATATAACTACCCAATAAACAATAAACATATATACTTACAATATACAGATAATCTATTTTTCGTTAAATTCAAGTCGATTTTTATATAAGATGGATAAAGTTAAATTAAGAACAAATATGAAGATAAATAAAATATTCTCTATAAAGTTTGCAGTTTATCGAGTGTAGAGTTGAATATAATAATCAAAGAGGAAAGCGCCCGCGTGTGTGTGTATCGTGCGTCCATACAACTTATCTTCGCATTGGGATCTGAGAGAAAGAGAAATTAAAGATTGCAGCCATAGATTTATAAGGTGTAGTATCGTTGAATCTCACGAGATCTCATCTTCCACTGCACTCGTATGTAAATAGAATGGGGGTAAGTTGTCTATTAAAATGCCTGTTAGCAGAGGCAGTCAGGAGAACACGTGCTGGAAGTTGAGAGAGAAAGTTGACAGTGACGAATTTTAGCTGAACTTTTGCTTACTGTATTTAGTTCATGTTGTTTTGCTATTTACCAGCCCATTCAACTGCACGGAGGTTTCTAATCTTTTATTAAGAAACTTATCCCTGTCATTAAATCGTATGATAAATAATTTAGTTTGCGGTGTTTTTCAAATTGTAAATAGACATGACGATGGTGATGATGGTTACAATTGAATAAATTTAAACATATATAAATAAACACAAATCCGAAACATACGATACATATAGATAGGAAACGTGATTTGCCATGTTTTGTGCAAATTTCACATTGAAAAATTGTTTAAAACGGCAGGATTTCTCAATTAACATGATGATGGTGATGATGGCAAGAATTAAATAAATTTAAACATGGAGAAATAAATACAAATCCAATACATTTGATGAAGAACTTCGTGGATAGCTAGTTGGCAAAACTTTCCTAGCAACTCCAGCACCTGTAAAAATCTACAGTCCTGTCATTGGATCCAGATCATTTTCGAACCACCTGGGTACCATCAGACCACTGAGCGACTAAGCAGTTATCTTTAAAACTTCGCCCTGTTATTGCTCTGCGTCACCACAGCCAGAAAAATTTACCGCACTCGTAGAGATCCCGTATTCAGCGGTCGAATAACAAAATAACATGCGATTACTTCGCTCATTATAGGTACATTGAACATACGTACTTGTATTGACAAGCCAAATGCAAGAAAACCCGAAAAACAAGACGCCCAATAACTGGAGAGGTAGCCTTCTCCAAACTCGCATAACTGAGGAAGGTCAACTCACAGAAGAAATAAGCGGTTATATTTTCTTCTGGAGCGGACGTAGTGTGAGGGAACGTAGAAAGGCAGCAGTTCCATTTCCAATTAATACCACACACAACAGAAAACTACTTCGCTGCCTAAATGGGCAAACGGTCGTTTAATGACAACATCTTTACCTGTTGGATGAGAAGCCATGCAACACTAATATTCTCCGAAGTGAATAAGTTGTTAGAAAAATCAATGCAGGGAGCTTCATAGGGTTGTGGTGGATCCGACTAAGCAATTGGTTTACATTAAGTTACTGTTGTTGTAAACGTAGGAGCCCCTAACAGTTATTATCTGATCTCTGTATTCGTTGCGATGGTAATTTTATGTTGTAGTCAGTTCCAAATAGATATCATGCGATTTGAATACAGATACGGTTGAATGAGATAATTATGATATTTGCCTTCAGAAATGGATGGTTCAAACTCACTGTAATTTGCAGGTGCTCGGCATGCAAAACGTCATCACGTCCGATCTTTATTATATTAACTCGTAAGTCTGTTGTAAATTGATATCTCTTTATCATCATATTTGAAACGTTGGTTCATTTATTTTTTCCCACCGTGTTTCTATTTTAAGCTTCTTTTTTCCTTGGATTATATCAAATTTGTGGAAAATAAAAAAAATGTAAAGAATCATGAAATTATGAATTTATCTCAAAGATGATTGGCTGGAAAAGACAGAAAACTTGCTCCGCAAATGGGAAATATGTCGTTAAAATTAGAATGGAATGGGAAAGTAAGCCTTTCTTGTTTTCCTATGATATAAATTGCAGGTGAAAGATAAAATCACGTAATCAAAAACGGATGTATTTCGATGACACGCTATAAACGTAAACTATGAAATATTTCTCCGGTTATGACTGAGAGAATAATATAGAAAAAGAATTGTTCTGCTACTGTGACGTACAATTATGGCGTTGCTATACTGCCGAAAGGGAGAGATTTCGCTGAGCACTTTTGGAGTTACTAGACAGGTAAGCCAACATCTATCTTCTTCACTTGCCGAGGGTGTAACACCTCTAATTGAAGTAAGTCAGCTAGATAACCTCACACCTGTCGGGCTATCACTCTCATGATCCGTTTATATGCCCGACGTTCATATTTCCTTAAAGTATTGGAGAAAGGAAATTAAAATATCCAAAATATCAACTCCATCACAGAAGAAAATGATATGCAAAAACCGGGGAAGCTTTTTACTAAGCAGGTATATGATTCCACGACAAGTAATTCCAACTGTTGTGTGTCCGAGTAAATTTACATTTAGAAGACTAAAGTGCAAAGTTTGAAGCTGAACACATGCTTTTCTGTATTGCGAAAAACTCAAGGGACTTCTACAAACTATGCCTTGTTTCGATTAGAGCTACGTATGTAAATGGTGCGAGGGATTAAAAAACCGCCGAAAGGATACACAGACATCAGAAAGAAAACACATCGACATGAGTCTTTGAAAACCAAACTATCACCACTCATGGATCTGCCGCCCAACAAGGAGAAATGCGTTTTTGAATAAGGAGCTGATTGAAATATTTATAAGAGAGGTATTATACCAATCCAACAAAAAAGGACCAAAAGAAAAGAACTATTAATACGTAGAATGCATCTTTACTCCCTCTCCCCAACTATTAGAAATGGAATTGTACATATTTCTCTCTTTTTGATATTTGCTTTGTGGACATGACTTTCGCCAACTGGGAAATACCTTTATATTTTATGTCAGCAAACCGTATTTCAACCTTCTTTATTGCCTTTAATATCAAATATAATTTTGCAATAATTTGCTCATTCATGTATATCTATTTGTTTTTATTTCTGATCTCAATCATTCACTTGCCATAATAACCTAATTATGTTTTTTGTTTATTATTCATTTTGTTCACCCTCCTCTCAGCCCATTAAGTGTGGTAGTTTTTTTTAGGGGAGGGGTGTGAACACTACTTTATAATAAAATATATTTATATATAAATTACTGTTTTGCCGCGCATTGTATGAATTTTACTATTCGTGTGCATCACTTGATAATCTAAGGAGGTCCACCGATCCTATCCTAAGAACGTGCTATAAGTGTCGAATCGCTCACGGCCAATATATAAGCATTTTTGTTTCTTTTTTTTATTCATGCATTATTTAAGACCTGCCATTTTGTTGTATTTTAGCTTTTGTAGATGATACTTCGTCCGAACGACTGGTCATTCTTCACACATAACTTAATACAGGCATCTGCATGTATGTCGTATTTGGAATAGTAAATTAACCTGGAAAATTGTAACAATTTACGAATTGTAATTTAACCGAATAATACGTCCCAGAAAAGTCTGCATCAGCTACATGCAGGAAGCGTGGCCATTTTGGTTTATGTGTGATTTTAATGTTTGTTCCTATCATGTGTTTTTAAGGCGGAGATAATCGTGTCTATTTTATATAGAGATTTATTAAGATGCATTAACAGTTTTTCGACGAAACATATTTTTGCCAAACTGAATAAAAAACAAAGTGCATGCTGTAATCCCTGGTGTAAATCGAAATAGGATTAACAAGCGATTGATAGATTTATGAGTAATATCAAATACATTAAGGTCAGATTTGCCTCAGATAAGGAAAGAGGATTTATTAGATCAGATTAGTTTACACGTTGTAAGCAGGGCTTTGGAATTGCATGAGCTGGCGTTGTTTCAATAGGCTTGTATTGTAAGTGGTTTTACATAAGGATCGCATTTCTTCAAATCATGGAAAGTAATAAATTAGTTTATTTACTATTATCAGCTGAAACTCAGTGACCGAAACACATTTTCAATTTCTAAAGATGTGACTATTTCTTAACAATTAAGGAAATTAGTTTCGAAGAAATGTCATGAACAATTGTATGCAAAACGGAAGCGTTTAGTAGAAATATTTTTAAAAATCGATTTTGTTTTATTTCATCTTCCTTTTAATCCACCGGCACAAGCATATAGCTACTTGAACCTAAGGTCTTACTATTTGTGGGATTCTAAAGTCTAACAGTTTGATAGAAAAAGTATAGTAAAAGGCTTTTTCACACCCATCAACTTCTACAAAGAATGGGTTGAATTTTGCTGCTTCGTAAGATAGTCTAATGTATTATGTTCAACTTTTCGTGTTCAACTTCTATGACTTCAGCAGAAAAATTCCACTTTAGTACTGTCAAAACAGACACAGGATGTAACAATTTATAAAGATAAGAACAGAGTTAGATATGTGATTGATAGTGCATGGCTTATTAGATTTGAGACTCCTTCTTGGACCCTTTATAAATAGAGGCAGTAATGCTAGAAAAATTAGTTCATATGTGTAAATTCCTGAGCGAATTGTAGCTTTGTAGAAATACAGGATAATCTCAGATATGTCTAATTTTGAAGCACGGTATAGGAAACCACCTTCTTTGTACCATCATTTGCAATAGTTTTAATGTATTTTTTCAATAATTGTTGCCTGTGAAAGTAAAGACGAGGAGTTTGATCGATCATTTCTCAAGTAGTATTATTACTAGAGCTATGACCACAGCATATTCGTTTCCCTCTTCCGACTGTCGAGTATATATCCGGCACAGTTGGACACAACCGAGAGCAACAACATTCTATATAAAAAGATACGTGATATCAATG
Organism: Euprymna scolopes; assembly: GCF_053919585.1. Classification (NCBI taxonomy): domain Eukaryota; kingdom Metazoa; phylum Mollusca; class Cephalopoda; order Sepiida; family Sepiolidae; genus Euprymna; species Euprymna scolopes. The sequence goes on along the minus strand of NC_136487.1, from coordinate 165,221,782 downwards.
AATACACACTGGAGAGTCCAAAAAATGAAAATAATATGCTGTTATCCTAGTTCTAGTTATTAGCCATTAGCATTAAAATATTTCTCTGTAATTATTAAAGAAAATGTATTGCCTTAGTTGAATTAAATGTTACCAGGAATTTATCTCTCGATTTTACTATGGATTAGAGAGTATTTTCTAATGTTTCAGACGTTGCCTTAAATATGTGTACATATTCTTTTTATATCGTAATATATAAACAAAATTTGGCACACATCATAATGATATTTGTTGTTATAATACTAATTATCCTAAATTATGGATTTGTTGTTCCAGGGATATACCATCAATAACTGAATATGCAAAATTATAAACGTTTACAGGGAAATAATGAAATGAGTCACATGTATGTAACTTGGATGTTAATGGTAAATAAATAAAAGAAAGGTTTGCATAACTTACCGTGACAGTTTTGTGGAATCGATCTATGTCTGGTAGTTCATGAGTGTCTCTGCCTATGCGAAAATATTAAAAATATTCGCAACATATTATTAAATAAACAGGAAATAATAAACGTGCATGGAGGATGCACTATGTATACAATCTTTGTTTGAATGCAGGATTAACGTGTGTTGGCAAGTTCTAACGGATATTATTCCTTTTTATATAATGACAAAAACTATTACTTCTGCACATAATCGGTGGTGTGCACCTTATATTCCATTGGTATTTACATAGCAAATTATTTCTTATTAACACAGAGTACTTTCCTTTGCACCAATGTCGTACTCTATCCAGCGTCTAATAGTTCAGAACATTAAATAAATAAATGTTTTAATATATTTCTATACAGCGAAAATTTAAATAATGGGTAACATATGTGTAAATAATACGAAACAATAAAATTACCCTTATATAAGATTCCAAACACTTATATCAATTATAAATTGCAGATTTATATACTTTGACGCCTCGTGATGTTCCCATAAAATATTTTTAATGTAAAAAATGGTTAATTTACAAAAACAGAATTCAAAACCGACATTGTCTTTGTACGTATATAAAAAAATAAAATTTGTAAAGTCTGTTTAAACAGCGTTTCAAAGAATTAGAATACGATTAATGTACTTATTATTACATTTGCTCGACATATACGAAGAACATACTCTTATATATTTTTTCGTTATTTTTTTTATTTTTCATTTGTTTGTCAGTAGATTATCTATAGTCCTATAATTTTTATTTTTATTTTTATGCGTGTATTGACATCTCCCTTAATAAAGATGTAATATTAAAGCGTATTTGTGACCAGGCAATTCCGTAGAGTTTGCTAGTATATCCAATTCGGGTCTGTTCTGAAGGAAAATCATAATTTTTGCAAAGAAGTTTTCATTATATTAAGACATTTATTGTCCAATTCATTCTGTAGTGTTTACATTTGTCGAAAGGTTGGTTGTCGCGCACGCAAAAATTGAGTACCCGGAGAAAAAAAAACAACAACTTTACAACCGTTAAAAACAATAGGGCTACACTGAATGAGAAAGGTCTTAATGTCATGAAACATCTTAACAAAAGTAAATTGCACGTTTAATCGGCAACTAGTTTTACAACAGTGATCGATTAACTACACCGTTTTATTAGAAATCGAGCACGAGTTACAAATATTTAAATATCAAGTTTTATATATATATATTAATATATTTTGATATACATCCACTAAAACTATTGAATAAAACAAGAACAAAAAATAACAACGGGATGCATATTTTCTTTCAAGTGGTTCTAAAATGGGAGATTGATTTACTATACATTTTATTGGAAACAGAACACCGTCTAAAATGCTTCATATAATTCTAAATATGTTTGTAATACTCTCGTAGATTAGTAGGCAAATGATTTAAAAAATACAAAATATACAAACAGAAAACTATAAAGGGGAATGCACATCGTAAACCTCGACTTTTGTTTTGAAAGATTATAGTTTTACAACGTTTGGCAGTTACTGATACCTGTAGTATTTCGTTTGAAAATGAAATAAAAGATATTTTACCACGTTATCGGCTTAAGGAATACAAGTAAACATGACGCCTTTGGAAATGCAATTGCACTAGTTGTTTGCTTAAGTCTATTTTGATAAATTATTCTTCTAGAATATTAACGATTTAAAACGGGCCCCTTTCATTACATGCGTGAACTATCTATCTTTATATATACATGCATATATATATATATATATATATATATATATGTGCATGTATATATACATATATATATATTATCATTGGAAATGTGTCTATGTTAAAATGGACCCCCTTCATTACATGCATGAACTATCTATCTTTATATATATATATATATATATATATATATATATATATATATATATATATATATATATTAGCATTGAGAGTTTGTCAATGTTGCTCGTTTTTTAATGTTTGAAGTGTTATCCACCATTCCGGTTCTTATTTTCAGTGATGTAAGATATAAGGTAGCTAACAGATGTCCACATTGTCTGTTAAATGATGAGGTACGCTTTTACAGTTAGGTAACCAGGGGTTATCTCTTTTTTGACTGTATTTTTTTAACTACACGCGTGTCTGACATGCCACTTCTCCTCGTGATGTAAGCATATAAATAAAAAAGACGTGCCCTTTCCTACGTATGTGTGTTAAATGGCAATACTTATTATGTCTTTATGTGTATTCGTTTGTCATCGTCAATAGAACTTCCAGTGGGAAGTCATTGAAGGGAGAAAAATAGGTTTTCTTTATCTATATTTTAAGTAACCAAACAAATGCTTATTAATAAAACCAACAAAGATCATGAACCCAGAAACGACACATCGACGATAAAGACAGATTAAAACATGCACATCTTAAACACGTTTGTACAATGATTTTGACAATCTGCAATTTTCTAGTATTGATAAAAACTGATTGTAGATTTTTATAAAAAATAATAATTATGAATGTAAACTTTAATGTTCTCCTGCCACTACATGATAAAATAAACTACTCGACATGGTGATTTCAAGTGAGGATGTATGATTTTAGATATCGTGCCTGGGGAATCGTTGATGGAACAAAATCTGTTCCACAATAGGTCCTTTATATTCAAGCAGATTGAACGACAATGTTAAGATGAGACCAGACGTTAGCGATAATTGTTCTCTCAGTGAAAACGTCATTGTTAGATTCAATTGGCTATCCGACTGACTCCATCATCGTTATGAAAAAATGGCTGATCAATTTCCAAAAGAAATAACGTGGTCCAACACATTAACGTCAATGGGAAAATTATATCTCCTTGAATTAAAAGGCGACTCTTTCATTAACACATCTAATCGAGCCATAGTTGATATGTTTCATGGGTTTGCAATGATTGGTGACAATACACAGTGAAGCCAGAGTTGTGTATCACCTAGATACCCTTACATATTCCTATATAATGTTAGTGACAGCACTTAAATCAATTCGAGAGGTTCTTGTAGATGAACGAATCAATTATTAAAGAAAAGGAAGATAATAATGGTGAATGGAAAGCCATGACATCGAGACAACACGTCAGCAAGAAGGGGGCCAAGTGTTATCGTTGTGGAAAAACTGGACACATCAAACGTGGTTGTGGACTGCTAGGTGAACATAGTGAAGAGATTTTAAATATGAAATATCATCATCCGAAAAAAAAGCGCACTACATTAAGACATTACAGGATAAATCATACATTGCCTGACTTTTCTCAAACAATATACTGTCTTAAATTGAATATACATACTGGATTGTAGACTTTGGTGCTACGTGTCATATGTTATAGGAAGACATCTATTAATTCCTATAAATTGGAAGTAGCAGAAATATACTACTGTGTCAGTTATTCTCAGTCGAATCATAAGCAATAGAAACAATAGAATAAAATATAAGTGTACCTTTTATATTTTCAATTTGTTTTCATTGTTTAAAAGATGTTTATTTAAATTAAATTTAATTTAAAAAAATAGTTATGCAAGTTCAATTTCTTGCAACGCGATTTTGCATGTGTTCCTTTTTCTTAAAAACTCAGTTCTTTCTCTCTTACTTTAGTAGCTGTGAATTTTGGTCAATGAAGCCTTGGAAATTGCTATTTATACACTCTTTCTTCGTTAAACCGTGATAAGCTAGAAGTTCTTTATTTAAACATCGGTCCGATCGTTGCTGACGTTATCGAGATTTGTTCAGGATTTGAACACGCTGTCGAATCACTGAAAGGTGTTTACAACAAGTCTCCAATCGTTATACATACTAGACATCTGCTGCCCACGTGTCTGCAAAAAAAAAAAAAAAAAACGAGTCTGTCGAACAATATCTTCTTCGACTTGCCGCGGACTGTTTCTTTACAGACGTTACTGCTACTACTTACCGGGATGAATCTGTCCGTGATGCGTTTATACGTGGTCATGTTAGTATGTAATGTTTTTAAAAGCTGCCTCATCATATAACCGCAAAATAAACCGAGAAACATCAATGTTTCCGCTTCATTCCACCCATTTGCTTGGGTCGCAACTTTGTAACAGGGCTATGCAACCAGATGTTCAGCGTTTTAAAACTCATTTACAAATGTCTCGTCCTTCCAATCCAGATTCGTTAAAGAGGTGTATTAGAATGTGTCCGTAGTATGCGAAATGGATACCTTAGTATCCATACACATTTCCTCGACTGGTCGAAAATAAACAATTCCCCATGCCGCTTATAGTTATCAATTCCTTTGGAAAACTTGCTGAATCGTCTGAAAAAGTTATTGATGATAGATTACTATAACCTATTGAAACGAATGCCTCAGAAAAGGCTATCGGAGGCAGGCTCTTACAGGCTTAAAGGCCTGTAGCGTTCTTTTCTTGATCGGTAAAGCCTTCTGAAATACGGCTTCACATAGTCGAGAAAGAGGTTTATACCATAATGGAGTGCGTCCGAAAATAGAGAGATCTCCTTGCTGGGAAGCATTTTACTATTGTAACATACCAGCAAGCCGTATATTTTATGTTTAAACCTTCTAACCAAGGAAAGATTAAAAAATTATACGGTGGAAAATGGAAATTATTCCGTTGTCATATGACATAAAACACCGTTCTGGAAGTGGAAACCTTTTTGCCGATGCATTATTGAGAGTATGTGGTGGTGGTGCTTCTTCCTTGGAGGAACTAAAGTTACTACGCAATTCATTAATAGATCCTGGAGTACAGCGCTTTTGGCATTTTGTAAGGTCATGAAATAGTCCATATTCAATTGATGAAGTCCAGCGTGTGACATCTGAATGTACCACTTGTGCCAAAATATAACACCAGTTCTTCGATTCTGCGAATAGGACACTGATCTATTCTACTGCCACCTTTCAGCGCCTCTCCATAGACTACAAAGGACCTGCCCCGGTATCTTCGACGGGATATCGTTACATATTTACTGCCGTCGATTAATACAGTCGATTTCCTTTTGCTTTCCCTTGTCGTGATTGTTCTACGCAAACCGCAATACAGTACTTGACAAATATTTACTCCATATTCGGACTTCTCTAATTTATCCATTCCGATTAAATCAGAAGAATTCAAGCAAAATGTTGCCGGGACTTGGGATTAGATCCAGCAACACAACTGCATACAGTCCAAGAGGGAAAAGTCAATGCGAGCGCAACAACGGTATTTTTGGAACAACTCTAGAATCTTGACGATTACACTTAGCGCTTTAAAGGATGTTTACCACGATGTTTTAAATGATATTCGCTCCCTGCTGTGCACTACTACAAATGCAATTCCTCACCAACTCATATCAAACTGTGAAAGGCGCTCTTCTACTCGTACTGCTTTACCTCTTTGGCTCTGTGACCCTGGGGAGGTATTATTAAAACGGGTTGGTAACAGCAAGATATATGAATCGATTGTCGAGGTAGTGAAACTCATCGAAGCTAACCGTACACATGCAAGAATACGACATAATGATGGCCGGGAAGATTCAGTAGCGCTGAGACATCTAGCTCGCTTTCGACTTCAAAATCCTGCTAAAAGTATCCAATCCGACATTGCAAATGCAGACCCGACCATGTTGAGCGAAACAAGTCCTGTTAGTACTACGCCGAATACAGAAAATGAATTTGACTATAATAGTGATAACCCTGTGAACCAACCTTCCCCGAGGACAACCAGTCCTTCGAATAGCGAACTACCTCTACGCCGATCTAACAGAATTCGCAGACCAGTCCAGCAACTGGATTTATAAAACAAAAAACTATTTCCAACCTCTTTTACAAGTGGGGGTGATTGTTATAGTTTCATTTTAATTGTGTTTTCTTACTGTTTAAAATATTTTCATTTAAATTGTTTTGTTCTTACTAATTATTTTTTTTTATTTTAAATAGATAAGCAAAGTCAGTTTCTTGCCACGTGATTTTGCACGTGCTCCGTTTTCTTTAAAAGACTGAGTTCTGTGTCCCTTGATTTGTTAGCTGTGTGTTTTATTTTAATTGAAAAGAGATTTTGTTTTACGTCTTCATTTACTTACAACAATAAGGTACCAAAAAAGAAATTCAAAAGGTGCAAGTTGTATAAGTTTCGATATGTCCGCAAATTATGTTAAAACTTTTTTATGTGTGTCGGGATCTACTTAATTTTGGAAGACCTGCATATAAACTGAGACAACAGGCGTTAATGCGCCATGTATTTTTAAATCCCTGTGCACATGTTTAAACTTTACATTTTTTTCTAAAATGTGTTAGTCCATATAAACGGGGAAACGCCCCAGGGATTTACAGAGGAGTAAACATTATCTGGTAAAATAAAATAAAATTACTAGTGAGCAGACAACTTATAAAGCACAATGAACTGTATTTGAAAACTGACTTAAAACCAATGTTGACATTTATGGACGATATTAGAAATATAAAACCAATGTTGACGATATAGAAAATGTAATTTAGAGTTGGCTCCCATATTTGGTAAATTTTGACGTATGTTTTTGGAATAGGAAAATTGGAGTAATATTCCCTTTGACATAAGGGCCGTGGCTTTTCCCTTGCTTTTGTAAACATGTAAATATAATGACGTGTCTTTTCCCACGTCTGCTTGTAAAAAGCTCAGAAATGTATAGTGTTAATTTGTTTTGTTCGTTGTCGTCGACATAACTTCCAGTATAATGTAATTTAGAGAAGAAAGGTATCCTGTGTTTATTTACTCCATCAATACACTTGTAATAGCTATTAAGTAACCGAACATGTATATAATTTAACGTGCTAAAGTGTGTATATGTGAGGACACTTCTTAACCCATATACTCAGCTATTTCGTTATCTACGGATTAAAGTTTAGATTATAGTGTTATCAAGCACTCCAAGTTTTACTGGTTTAACATCCGGATAAAAGGGCGCTAAGGTGTAGAAATATTAAAATTGATACGTGGAGGTGATCTTATTTTTATCTTTTTTAAACAGTTTCACAAACCCTATGCGCGGTCGGGAAACATGTTTGTTTTGAAAATGATTTCTTGTAGATTATGTAAAGCTGGTCGAATGGCTATCGTTCTTAACTCACTGTGTTTAGGTTTTGGTTTCGATCTAAGCCTGACTATATTTTTTTTACTTTCAACGAGTTAAACAATTGCAGAAAAAAACCATAATCGCATGCACGTTTAAGTTTTTTCCTGGTTTTTGTTGTTGTTGTATTATTTAAATTTAAACAACTCCAGGCAATCTGCTAGAATATCTATACAAGTTAGAATGTGCATGTAGATATGAGGTGTCTTCTCAACATTTACATTCAAGGAATTTCTGATCTACAGATTAAAATTTTGTATATAGGTTGTTCATACATGTGGAAAGATTTTTCAACGCTTTTCATCAGGAAAAAAGACGCAGAGAGCTAAGGAGTCATAATTGAAAAATACGTGGGGCCGATCGGATTTTGTTTTTATAAGGACTTGACACATTTCTAGAGATCGTCCAAAATGGTCAAATAGATATCGTACTTGACTAGATATCTTTATATTATGGTTTCGATCTCAGCTTATTTATTTATTTATTATTTTACTAACAGGAAGTGAACTTTTTTAGAAATGCATAATACGCGCGCCCACATCTCTCTGTTATTTTCCTTTTTTTTAATTCACGTTTTTAATGAATTTAACGGATTGTTTAATGCCGGTCAATGCCTGCTATATATATAAATATATATACAAATATATATCTTTTTCCACTGGTCTCCGGCTTAGCCGATAACAATATGCCAGAATTCAAGTTTAATGCAAATAAAATCTTACCGAGCATCCCTCTTAAATAATCCAAATTCTACATAATCTACATCATTAACGATTACGACACTACAATCTAACATTCATTAAAACTTATCCTCCAGTGGCCTTCGGACCTTGATAAAGGTGGATTCATTTGTAAATATAAAAAGGGAACCTCATATGGACAAAATGAGTAATAAAACAGCAATGAAAATCATGTTTTCAGTCGTTCTATGAGTTAGCTTGTTTCTCTCTACATGACTGCACAACTACCCACTTGAAAGAAGAGAGAACTGTGTTTGAAAGTTAATTGCTGGATCAGTGGATTTAGTGTTGAGGCGAATATTGTGTATTATAAACTATCCCTCACTCAGAAAAAAAAAAGATAAAAGGAACACTACAAAACTTTGATTACCCTCTTCTTGGTCTGAGCCAGACAACATTTCATCCCTACTGAAGAGGTCATGGAGTCACGCATACTCTCGATGATATTTAGATAAAATGGCGCGTATGACATTTTCACATTTGAATGAAATCCTTTCTGACGTCATGATCGGGAGTGATGCTTTATGACGTCATGCTAGATAACATCGGCCATAAAACTGAGTAAAACCGGAGAACGTTTTCCTTTATAACGCCATTGATCTGTGATGTTATCCACTGTACACATGTTCCTTTTATTTGTTGTCCAGTGTACACGAAATTTATGAGATCAACAAGTTTTATAAGTATACAAGAAAACATATACATATAAGAGTAATACACACATATATATATGAATATATATATATATACATGCACAGACACATAAATAAACAGACACATACACACATATAAATATATATATATATATATATATATTAAATTTGTATTGCCTATATCTTTTCCACTCTGTCGGTAAGCTTAACGCTCCTTTAAAAATGACCGAACGAATCAATTCTTGGCGAATATATGATTGGATTTCTCCATACGGCAGACCAAAGGTAAGCCAATTTGTGTATACAACTAAAGTTGTTTCAAAAGTAGAGCTTTCTATTTTAACTCCAAAAACGATTGCCTTAAAACACATCTCATTGAAGCAGACATATATCATTGAACTCTTGATTAGTAGATACAGACTCAGTGTATATGTATTTCCAGAAGTTGGCTCGGACTCGCTCGGAAAGAACACAGAAATAGTCGGTGGATTGTCCCACTATTTATAACGCACGCGCTGTCTTATTTTAGCTAATATATTTTTATATATTGGAAGAAATAAAAAAATAAGTTTAATCACGCAGGTTAGTGTTAGGGTTCATGGTGTGAGGTTATCTTTCGTGTTTATTGTAACGGTTTATTTTAATGGTTTAGCGTTATGGTTTAGCGTTAAGGTTTAGGGTTGGGTTAGATACAGGTTCTAATTTTATTTGTTGGATTTCCATGTTTCACTACCTATCAGTATTATTTTCTAGTAGCGGATTTACGCTTCTCGATCGGCCGCTTACGAATATTCTCGTCACTGATCAGGAAGATTAGAGACAATTCGTAGAATCCGCGAAGCGGTAAAATCAAAAGTACTAACAACAGAAGTGATCATTTCCAAATCAAATAAATATATTGTTTACTGTCAAATTAATCTATAAAATTAGTAGTGCATAGTATTTTGATCAGATTATTTTCTAGTGTTATTTTTTGTTGCCCTTACTTGTTTAATTTATATAATTAAAAAAAATCAATAAATTACTTCGCACGTTAAAATGTTTAAAATATTAAGTAATATTGCATTTACCGACGTGCGGTATCCATGAAGTTTCTCGGGTTGGCTCAACTCCTTACGTGAATAAACAGAAACGGGTCAATCCTTAAAGGTTAAATCACTACGAAAAAATGTGATAAACAAGAAAAATATGGAAATACAATAAAAAAAAAATAAAATGTGTATTAACCCAACCCTTAACATTACTTGCGCGATTAAAATTATTTCTTCCAATTTATTAAAAAGAAGCATCTTAGCTGGTAAATCAGCTACTAGTCTCTCACGCCTGGACAGGATTCCAAAGAAAGTCCTAAACCTGACAGATGCTGAACTGTAATATTTTCTTCAGCTTCTGTCATATCGACGAAATGCTACATCCCTCTTCCTTTTAAACAACTATTTTCATGGATGCTGCTCCGCCGAACCATAAACCCTATTACTCCCGTCGACATAAATACCCCCACCAAGCCAATAAGCAGCAAAATCCCGCTCCTTCACACCAGAGAACCCTAAATGTAAGTAGGTAATCTACTCTAATAATTTCTTCCTGCTTTCACAACTCGACTGACATGCAGAAGTTCAAATGTAAAGTGAACAAATATCTTGCTTTGCAACTTGCTACAAGACAACCTTGCAACTTATAGTCCCGATAATATCCCCCTATATTATATGTGCCTTGTTTTGGGTTAAACTAGAAAAAGTCATATATTCATAGGGAGTTTTACGAGATAACTCAGCGTAGTTGACCTGCATAAATAAATAAAACTTTCTTTTTCTGGCTGACCATTTTGAAACGGTGTTTAATGATAATGTAAAATAAGGATTTTTTTTAAAATAGTAGTTTAAATTTAGTTGTTTAGAGTTGGCGGATCAATTTCTTATATAAACTTAACATAAAATGAGCACTCCCTTCTTGGCCACGTATTGGTAAACGATACATGAATTTGTAAGCATTTTTTATAGTTTGGTAGCGGGGGTCATAATGAAAGAACGGGCTGAAAGTGATACGTTCCAAAAATTTTCAAACACATGAAAAAATTAAAAACTATCGGATTTTTAATTGTTAATATCTGCCTTGAGAAGCTATTATTAGGTACGGCCAAAAAGGGACGAATGAAGATAAGAACATATAGTTTTGAAATCTGATTTATTATAATTTCGAGCTAACTAAGTCAGCTAAATCTTAATGTTATATAAACTCATTGTAAAACTCTTTTAACAGATAAATATTAGTTTCTGAGTTAATTCGAAGATAATTAGTAAAGCCCTAAGATGTCGAATTAAATAAAAGATCACCTTGTTTGTACAAAAATCGCTTAATTAGCTCCAAACAGGGTGAGTCTACCGTTCGCAAAAGTGAAAAAAACGAACGTGTTGTAATCACAGAATATACGGAAGCCCAAAATTTCAGCCATTCGAAATACTGTGAAAATGATGTCATGTAATTAAAAAAGGATGGTTTGAAATTATCTTTTTTTTTAAATTATGATTCAATATTATATAAAAATTATGTAACGCGGAAAGTTTCACATTCATTTAAGCGCGGAAAATATTAAATTCTTACATATAAAAATTATGCCGAACCTGCAATTGAAAAAAAAGTAGAAATGTTATTTCATATTCTATTTTTTGCGAGAAAATATTAAATAAACCACGCTTAATTCAATAATAATATTAGTAATTCGAGAAATTGATTTTTCTTCGAGTTATACCGAATTTATTAATGCAGATTTTAGGGGCTTTTATACGTTAGATAGTAATATTCGTTTAAAAATCAACTATTTGTGTTATTATTATGCTTTAGTTTTATAAAAAAAAACAGGAAAAATAATTTACATCATTTTTTACTACCACAAAGCCATAACTTAAGTAAAAACATATTTGCTCAAACAAAATAATAGCTTTGCACTAAATAAAGCTGATGAGTTCATATATTTCTTGATCATTATTTGATAAATACTGAAAATTTTATAAAAGTTCGTTAATTCTCTGATTTTTTGTGAATTTTGAAATAAAGGCGGGTAAAAATGTTATTCATTTTGAGCATCAGCATATATTTTTCACATGCCTAGCTTGCATCGCTAAATATTACTTAATAAGTTAATTATTCTTGAAATCTTATTGGCTGTTTACACATATAAAAAGTAGAGTGAACCTTTGGAATGGTCACTCACTTCCTGTATTGTTGTCTTTTCTTCATTTACATGTCCTTTTTTTCAATAGATTACACACTCTCTTATAAATGATTTTTTTCAATTTTTTGATAAAAAAAAATGATTTTAGACCTTATTATCCAATAAATCCCCTGTGGTTTTCACTGGTCGCCATGTTTTTTTGCATTCTCATTCATTAGTTGTAGGTGCGTAAAAGTTTAATGCACACGCGTATTTCATATTCTTTTTACAGATCACCATGTTTGTGTTCGCGTGTTTGTGCATAACTTTTTCCGGGATCTCGAAAACAAACATTGCGACCAGTGAAAGCGACACAGATTATATTGGATAATAGCAGTCTCCTATACTAATAAATTAATATTCTTCTATCGAGCCAGTAGATATCGCACTGCTGATGCGATTACCTACATATATAGGAACCAGGTACGTCAAAGGATGCAGTTCTGTTGCTACATCTGGGCAGGAGCTATAGAAAGACTTGTTCGTAGTCTAGTGGGGGGGTGCCCTGTTCTGTTCCCTATAAGCGCTTTCTCACAGAAGTGACGTTACGAGCCTGTCTTTTCTTTGCCATTATTTTCATGGCAACTGCTCATCTGAGAGCAAATCTATAGCCCTTCTGTCGCCAAACTTACACAAGAAACACTCGTATAGCTTAAGACACTAACAGTACTTCCGCTCACTCTTTATCTGTCCCCAAAGCTACACGTAGATTCCACGAAAAAACTTCTTAGAACTGCACACTTGTGAAACTCTTTTCAATTTGCCCTCTTTCCTGCTGACTGCTCAAGTCAACGTAAACAATTTCTTGATAAGCTATTATGCTTAAGTAATCCACTATATCAAATTTCAACTACAAACACTTATAACGGCATTGCCCCATTAACCACTGTACGCTTATCGACATTATATTGTGATGTTAGTAACTCGTTGTAAAAAAATATGAATAAGAGGGATGTGCGTTGTGACCAATCCATAATCCGTTGAAAAAAGACGAAGATAAAATATACGTTGAGTGTGCATTGTATAGGTTCAACCTGTCTTTTATTTGTTTAGTTTGTTTTTTTATAAATCTTTAAAATATAAGGAAATAATATTTAACGGTGAGACATTTTGTCCAAAACAAAAAATAATTTTAAAAAACGAGGACATTTTGGAGTTGAAATTATAAGTCCACCCCGCAATATTTGAAGTGTTTCTGTGTATAAAAATGTTTGAAATTTATAACTTTCTTCGGTAACTTCTCTTCTACTCTGCCACGAGACTTGATGACATGCTTTCAATTACATGCATCACGGATCACTTTGTCCCCAAGAAGTGGGTTTTCAATTTACCTGAAATTAATAAATTACTACACACATGTATGTTGTTCTAAGCTATATAGCTTAAACCTGTAATTTAATTATGACTTGTTTTATTCCGTAGACGTTGCTGAATAAAATTATTGATAAACTAAAGGCATTCTTTGCTCCATCGTGGTTCGATAATTTCCTGGAAATGCAGCTGACAGTAGAAAATGTTGCCGAAGTCGGCGATGGGGATGGTAAGGTAAGATATTCACAAAATTTATATTAACTTTCGTTTCCTTGTATTAACTAAATATTAACCATTTTAAATGTCTAATTCCATTTATTTTTGCTTTTTTTTGGTTTTGTTACGGGCTCACTGCTGAGGGATCTATACAGCCAATAAAACAAGGTCTTTATAGGAGTGTTTATGTGTCCGTTTCTATTACGTCGTTGCTGTTAAAATTTGCCGTTTTATGACTGTCAATGACATTGAGAAATTATCGATTGTCTCCTCATGCAAAAAAAAAAAAAAACACTAAAGACTTCGCTGAGTGCTTTAATTATTCCAAATATCGGAATAGACATTTTTATAAACCTTTTTAAATTTTAAATTACAATTAATTTTAAAACTCTACGATATAAAATACATTTTAATTTTTACTCATAATTAAATAATAAAACTAACAGATATATAAAATGTTAACAAAAATATAAAACTATATTTTAAAACATCATAAAAAAAATCCTATATTTATAACAATATTACTTATGAGATGGGAAAGGCTAGAGAGAGTGGCTACATAACTAAATTATTTTATTATGTTAAATATTACTGTATACATGTTTATTTATATTATGTTTATTATTATGATCAGTATATCTATGTATGTATTAATAATTTAACCGCAAAAATTCCCCATTTGTTTGTTTCGCTTTGTAGCAACAGATGCCACACACAAATTAAAAACATCTAAACTAATAGCCACTATATGATATAGCTTTCAACACTCATTTTATACGCGTTTTAACGTAAAAATAAAGATACATCATTACATTATACTACAAATGACATCACACTCACAACACATGTAGAGGAAACCGTCCTTATTTTTCTTTCTAAATATTTAGTCCTTTCGCTGTTATCAGTTGTCACTATCACAAATTCTACACTTGGTTACATCCGCCGTAATTGGCTCGTATATTCAGACATCTAACCTAATGTTATCTTATTTTAAGTTCTTAAATAATAAAGACTTTCTCAGCTAAGCCCGCCCAATTTGATTTACTGGCAACTAAAAATTGTCATATTCCGTACTTCAGTTATTTGCGTTTTAAACAAACAGTTACTAAAATTAAAGTACTGTGTCACTAGGAGACATAATATTTAAGCTAGCGTAAAGTTCATTTAACGCTCCCATCATTTCAGTCATTGGACGATCCTTCAATAATCAGTCCCCGCCGACTTCCTCAAACATCAACAACAAATTACATAGCCCTTGCAATCGCATTTTAACCATTGAACACATTTTTACATTATTTATTTTATTTTATTTTATTTTTATTTACATAAGCATCATAATTTATCAAGGCCAAGAGGACACTTGAGGATAAAGTTTAACGAGTGTACAGTAGAAATTGGGCAATATAGTAACAGTTAGTAATTGAGATATGTTAAATTAGTTTACTTATATGGAACGACTCATCAAAAACTTGTTAACGTTAGACTTGAAGACAACTATATTGTAGTCAGCTGGCAAACAGAAAAACGGAAGACAATTCCATAGGGGTGCCGTTCTAAGAAAGAAGCTTTGATCATAGAATGCACGCTTAGGTTTAGGCACAGATAAAGAGTGGGGGAAACTAGTGATAGTATTTTCATCTAGACGGGTGTTTCTTGTGAAAGTTTGTCGAGGGAGGACCACAGAATGGAGCTCAGCCGAGCACCTGCCCTGAAAATAACGATAAAGTAGAGACAAACTCACAACATCTCTTCTGTGAGATAGAGGTTGCAAGGAAGAGAAAAGGGCATCCCCACAAGTCTACGAAGTGTATTTTGAACTCTGTCAAGGCAGGATAAGTCCTTTCTAGCAGCTCCTGTCCAGATGTGGCAACAGTACTCCATCCTTGGACGCACCTGGATCTTATATAGATAGAGGATTGCATCCACGGTTAGATATCTACTGGATCGATAGAAGGATCCGACCATTTTTCCAGCGGCCTTGGCAACAGATTTAATATATGTGTTTCATTTCAGATCAGGAGTAAGGGTCAAGCCATGAATCTTGTCACAACATGAAGTCTCCCCACGACGAAAGCAATTCATTTCAATTGATGCCAGACGGGGATTAGAGCGTTGATGATGTAAAGATAAAAGCTTGGTTTAGATGCATTAAATGAAACAAGCCACCTCTTTCCCCATTGTACCGCTTGTTCAATATTAGAGGAGAGAGAATCAGAGAGAACTTGGTCGTTTTCGTCCTTAGATGTGCTACCATAGATAGTAGTTTCAACAGCATAAATGTCTACGAATGGTGTAAGGATGTGATTTGGAAATCATTAATGTAGATCAGGAAGAGAGTTGGGCCCAGGATTGACCCCTGAGGGACTCCAGCATTAATACTAAGAGCTTCTGATTTCTGCCCATCAACCACTACTCTTATGTAGCTATCAGAGAGAAATGATTTAATAATTGAGAGGACACTTTCAGCTATACCATAGTTGGAGATCTTGTTAAGTAACCCTTTATGCCATACTCTATCAAAGGCCTTTGATATGTAAGGAGCAATTGCCCTGGAAAAGTAGCATCTGTCGAGAGAGTTGCTAATCCTATGAGAGAATTCTGTAAGCACATCAGCTGTAGATCTAGCAGAATGGAAACCATATTGTGTGTCACTAAGAAGGTAATTTTTGCTAAGATGGTTGATTACTTCTCTATTTAACACAACTTCCAGCAACTTACTCATGGCACACAGAAGACTTATTGGCCTGTACTGAGAGAGGGATGAACGATCGACTGAATTCTTAAATACGGGGCATACCGATGAGATTTTCCAGGGTGACGGGAAGCAATTCTCCTTAAGACAACCTTTTGACAGTTTTGTAGGGATGGGCGCAAGTTCAGGTTGTAATCTTTTGAGTACTATAATTGGAATATCGCCAGGGCCAGTTGCTTTACTGGAATCAAGGTTTTTGATTAGCTTGGCAACATCACGTACAGATATACGTGTATCACATTTTCTCGAATGCGAATCTCGCGGTTTGTTTACAAACACGCGTTTGAGCACTTTACAAGTAGCGGACGGATGTTAATTTAAATAGACATTAGGACAGGTTAGTTGCGGGCACCACTTCCCTGGTCGAGGGGTAGAACTGCCGACTGTCATCACGATGGTTCTAGGTCCGATCCTCGGCTTGGGATAGGTGCTAGTCTAGCGGCACTGATGAGTTGTAATACAATGAAACACGACTGTACGTCGATGACTACAAATATATTTTATAAAGCCCCCCTCTTTGGATTGAGCACTGCCGTAAATAATATCACTCGCTTCTTAATTTGGCTGAAAAATGCGAAGCTCGCTGTTTGTTTACAAACAAGCGTTTGAGCACTTTACAAGTAGCGGCCGGATGTTTATTTAAATAGACATTCGCACAGATTAGTCCCTCGGCTTGGGATAGGTGCTAGTCTAGCGCCACTGATGAGTTGTGATACAACGAAACAGGAATGTATGTCGATGACTATAAATATATTTTATCACATTTTCTCATACAGGAGAAAATGTTGGAGGTTGGCAGCATTAGTCGAAAATGTTAGAATAAGCTGCAAACTTCTTGGCAAAGAGTTTGGCTTTGTCTGATGCTGAAGAGATTATCTCCGGTCCATTTATTAGAGTTGGGATAGAGCACAGGCTTCTGTTCAGGATGCTGTTTGTTATTTGCCAAAACTGGTGGAAACCAAGTCGCTGCTCAGCTACCGTCGACTTGCGTTCTTTATGCGATATGTGTGGATTTTTATATGTGTGCGTGTTCATGCCATACATATCACTCTTAGAGTGGATTGTAGCTGTCGGACTGCTGTGTTTTGAAACTATATTGGATCATAGTATGTGTAAATAGGTTACTTTCCTTCATTTCCTTCTCTTACTGAAAATTGAATTGATTTTAGTTCGTCAATGCGTGTGTGTGTGTGTGTGTTCCGTTGCGCCTGAGAATGCAATAACATTTCGTCCCCTTATGTTTCTTCTTAACCTACTATTTTGTAAACATCAATTTAGTTGTGTTTTTAGTTCTTTTTTTCGTTCTTACACAACCTGCCGTGCTTATGTATATACATAATCTCTCTTTCTTCCACTTCCTAACTTTGCGACACATACCCTATTACTTGGAGTAATGAATTTTTCAATGACCTGACGTACGCCGATGGCGTAATTTCCAGGGAACTAGAACCGGTGTACCAAAAAAGTGTAGACAGACACGCAGAGAGTATGGTCGTCACGACCAGTCCAGCAGTGAGCAAATAAATTGCTGAATTAACGTTTTTTTATGCATATTTATTTAATTGCCACTGTATCGTCCTCGTTATTTATTCAACCACAAATGCCTCAACATTTAAAAACGAGGTTTTCATACTGACACAATAAACCCCCAAAACAATTTGACGACGAGAAAAACTCAGCTTTACACAAAATATTTTGTAAGCGACTATTCGAAACAGTTTAATTGAAGAGTATGTTGAAATAAAAAGAAAAGGAAAAAGAAAAAATGCAATTAATCCGAGGTTTTAAACGCAAGAAATTTGAACGAAATTCAAAGTAAAATCTTTTTGTCATTTTACGAACATAAACAGTAAAACAGACGTTTTGGTAATGTTTTTCTTTGATAGATGGGAAAAAATTGTATTTGAAAAAAGCTCCGGCATGTATTCATAAACTGTAAATAGTTAGAAATTATATTTCACTTTTTAATAAAAACGAATAAGTAAACATACTATAAACTCTGAGTTGTGAACACAAGAAGCAATTAGCCTATGTTATATATAAAACTGTCTACTTTAATGCAAATTAGACTTTCAGTTTGAAAAACGCAATTGTCCCTTTTTGGAAAAAACGGAAGGGTTCATTTCTAAAGGCCGACCTAATTTTGCGCATGTGTCTCTTAATTGACTTGTTTAGAGCAATTCATTGCAAACTGAAACTTTTCAATTTTTCTCTACGCAGATTTTTAATATATTTCTCTTTCTCCTAACTTTCGTTGAAAATAATAATGCATTCCTATGAACTGGAAAATTGCATAATTCTAGTTTTATGTCTCAAATTTTGACAATATATTTTGCTTTACCTGATTGTTAGTGCAAGTGAACCTTATATTTTCATTGAAACGTGGAAATATTATTAAATTTTACTATCAGGCAAAGAATGTCATTTTTGCTCCAGTTAATCTTTGGAAACCTATTCCTTCTCCTGTTTACACACACACACACACACACACACACACACACACACACACACACACACACAAAAAAAAAATAAAATAAAATAAAATACATTTTTTTGCAACATCGAGATGTTTTATCCAGTTTCAGATAGATATTTGTAGAACGATATCAAATATGGAAGACTTTAAGGACATAATTACGCAATAGTTGGAGGAAAAATTGAAAGACCAACTCTAATAACAAACAAAATTACAATGTTGGAGGAGAAATGACAACTTCAACAGAAAGAACAAGCCGCAAAGTTGCTACTTAAATAGAAGAGACAAAAGGAAGCATTTTTATAAGACAGAACACAGTGATGGCATAACCATATGAAATTCCATCGATAACTTTAACTACCTACCCGAGAACGAAATGACGTTTGACGCTTTTTTATAGGAGATACAAGGACTTATTTACTGTTGCCTTCCGCGAACGGAGTAATTCAAGAAAAAGTCCGCATATTTCTACGGTAGCTAAAAACCGCTACACACAGTAAGTTCATTGACAATATTTTACCAAGGAAGACACGCGAGATGGCATTCTCCTGAGCGGTTAAACTTTTATCTGAATTTTTCCGCCCGAATGAGACACTTTTTCACAAATGGAAGTGTGTTTACCTGGTAAAACGCGATGACAAAGACCTTTATCACTTTGCCTATATTGTTAATAAATACTGCGTCGACGTTCGGCTTGCTGTAATACTAGCGGGGGATTTCGAATGTGTTATTTTTGCAAAAGGTTTTATCTCAGCAATAAAAAAACCCTCAAACATAAGACTACGACTCCTACCTAGAATCGAAGGCGAAAAAGGGTTTGCTTTCCAGACGTTGGCTGAGGATTGCCAGCGTGTAGTTAGTGTAAAAACGACTATCGAAACATTGAGGAATCAGGACCGTCATAGGTGCGAAGAACTCGTTTCAGACTAAAGGCTTACGCTCATGGGCGGAAAACAACGATGAGAAAAATCAGGCATAACCAAAGAGTGCCTATCCAATCAGAAAACCAAATTCCCCTACAATACATTGCAACGGTTGCGCCGGACAGCATTGGTCCGCAAGACAAAACATACTATGAGTGTTACAAAAAAGGCAATAACAGTCGCATCGCAAACAGAATAAAAGCCATCGGGTTCATTGAGACAAAATTCGACTGGAAAGTTGAAAAAACCCATCAGAAATAAGTGAATGTCAAATCCGAAAGATAGTAAAGATACACTTCGGCTCCGGCTCAGATTTGTCGATTATCAACCTACACACAAGGAAAAGTTTGAAAAAAAAAAAAACAACCGTTCGAACGACAAATAAGTTAGCTCGAGTAGTGACATGCGATGAAGTGAAATTTGACGGAGAAATGACCATCAATGTGACGTTTAATATCTCTAGGAAAAAATGTTAAAGTGTATGTGCAGAAGACATCCGAAAACACTTCTGGGTGGATTAAATGGAGTGATTTTTAATTGTGGGATTAACCCTAAGAACACATTCTGCCCTAATGTAGAGGACGCATACGCGGTTTCACAACGACTGATATGCTTAGTCAATAGCCAGATTCGACTTAAAGAAAAACATCCTAAATGTTCTCAAGGAGAAACGAACGTTCCGTTTGCGGTATTTGAGAGCATCGATGAGGAACTGGATCGGCTAAAAAAGCCCTAGATACTATCGAGAGTGAGCACTATCAATTGCATACTGAACAAATAGACAAGAGGAACAAGCAAAGCACAGCAAAAGTACTGAAATATGAAAGTAAAAAGATCCTATGAGGCATATATATATACACACCCATCCAATCTAAGGAGATCGGATATCATAATAGTTAACAAGAAGGACAAATTCTGCCAGATGTTAGATTTTGAGGTTCTAGCAAACCACAGAATGAGGAATAAGGAACCGGAGAATCAGGGAAACTACAGAGAACTGGGCAGAGATCTAAAAGGAACCTGGAAAATGGAAAAATTTAAAATAACGCCACTAAAGGTCGGGAAGCACATACCATATAAGTTATATAAAATACCAATCAGATTCATGTAGCGCAGATTTCTCAATGGGTCTCAATGAAGCTGTTAAAGAGTACCACCATCCCCTGTTAACACTAGAGTATTTATTCAAACTAAACGGTAGTAATTTTTTGTTAAGGTAAATTGAAACGACAGGCACTTACATACCCCTGTCTTAGAGAACAGTTCTAGGCTCCTCTGCATTAATACGCGCATGGTACTCTACAAGTTTTAGAGGTTAACTTTCAAGTTAAAGACGCACCTTCGATTTTTGCACAGGTCATGGACACCCCGCCAGGCGGCATGAACATCATTTGCGCCTACTTGGACGACAACGTCATTGCCACAACCGAGCATCGCCAACACATATATAATATTTTTATAAAGAATTTCAAGCTTCGGTTTTAAAGTAAGGGAAGATAAGTGTGCCATTCTCATGAACTTGATAAAATACATAGGCCACATAATTGATCAAAATGAAAGGGAAGAAGCCATAAAGAAATGCCTTTCTCAGATAATGTTAAAAAACTGGAATGTTTTCTGGGAATGGCGAACTACTATCAAGTTTTCATTAAAAAAAAAAACATGCATTACGTGCACGTCTCAATGAACGAATTACTTTAGAAATAAAAGACCTGGAATGAAATTGCGTCTTACGTTGTTTTGGACACATTTACATCGGACTTTTTTTCACATACTATGATTCAAGCCCGAAAATAATGGTAGCGAGCGATGCAAGCTCATATAGTGTTGGGACATGTATATTTTATATAATGCCCGAGGGTATCAAAAAATCTGCGCCCATGCATCCAGACAGATACTGCCATCCGGGAGACAGTACTTGCATGTTGAAAAGGAGGCATTGCACATCAGATTCGCTACAACGAATTTTTGTAGATATTCACATGGCAGAAAATTTACGTTGCAAACAGACCATACGCCGTTGCTTATGCTTTTCTTATTTAAGAAAATGCTTACAGACGTATATTACAAAAAAAACTGCAAGTAAGGGGTACAATGTTATGGAATTATAATTTTACACCAGAGTACTTGTTATCAAAACAAATTAGCTACGCTGATAGCCTATAATTTTACAGCGGAGTAGTTGTTATCAAAACAAATTAGGTACGCTGATAGCTTATCTAGATTAATATGTGTGGAAAGGAACCTTTTGTAGGATTCAATCATTGTGGTTCGTCGTACTGACTGCGAAATAAAAACTGATAGGCAACACATTGTGAGAGACTTTCAGGTATCCGAACCTGAAATTTAAAAAAGAAACAGATAAGGACGACTTTATCTGCGACATAAACAAATCGCCATAATGGAGATTAATGTTCATTAAGTATTCTTGCTTTGCGACTAGGTGTTACTATATGGCGAAATAGGGGCTATTCCAAGAATTCTCCAGAAACGAATTCTTGCAGGAATTTAATCCAGGACGCTCTGAAAAAACTGAATTAAAAGCGTAATGGTTAGCTGGATCTACTGGTCTAACATAGAGAAACATTACATGGAGTACTCTAAATTTTATATCGACGTTTCAGGTCCGCTCGACGACCACTATTACTTAAACGTAGTCTAAAGCTACACCAAGTGGCCTGATATATTCAATTGTAAAATAAAATCGACAACTCGGACAATAATAAACTTGCTTACATGAAGGTTTTGCTCGTTTTGGTGTAGTAAGCTGCATCGTGAGTAATAATGGAACTTAGATCACGCCTGCAGATGTCAAATGTTTTTGCAACTCGTTCGAAATATAAGAGATAATCACTCCCAATATCACGCAAAATCTAATGGCTCAGGGGATTTTAATGGACACTATAAAGACAGCACTAAAGCAGGTTCAATGGACACCAGTAGATGACCCCTTTCAAAAGTTCGTACATGCGTACAAAATGTCACCTAATTGTAACACCCAAACAGTGGTCCCACAAGCGGAAAATATGTTTGCGCGGAAGGTGAGATTCGCTTTTAACAAACCCTTAAAAAGAGTCAGGACCACATATGGCAACTTGCAGACGCAGTAAACGTTCCGTGCCAGGAGAAAGAGAGAGAAAGAAAGCAAGAGAGAGAAAGAGAGAGAGAGAGAGTTCTCTTCAAAAGTTACACAAAAAGCACCTCATCCTATGACGTGGATACGATCTGTAAAAGAGTCGAGGATACAGTATATATCGTGTAAAACCCCTAGACGTACCCATAAGCCTCACCAAAACTTATTAACATGTCGCACAGATGACACTAGCTATAGAATACCGTTGGAGGAATAACCGATCGACACTACTTCTAAACATTTTATCCGGAAACTTCCTAAACAACACCTGAATTAAGACGGTCTATTCGAAAAAGATAGGCAACCGGTCCATCATGCTCGATCCGAAACGGAAGAATTACTAATAGCTTTTAATATAAAAAAGGTTATGGGAGTGGCTTGGGAATGGAAAAATGAAATAATCCATCACGTCCCCCGCCCATGACGTAACTACTTTTATTACTCTTCTCTGTACACATGTATATCTGTTTTGACATTTGAACACAATTAAAAATGGCGTATTTTACATGCTAAAATTCTAAGATCCAAATGTTTTCTAATGTTTCTTATGTATAATTGAATATAAAGATATATATTTATTTTGGAGCAGAACGAACACAAGGGACTTCCCCATTATAAAAAAATGGGGGGGTACAATATTTTGGGAATATAATGATGTATTTTCCCACACAGTTCGGCGATTCTATTTATAAACGATGCTGATGGAACTGACGGATCGAATTAATTCACGTCCTGCAACCAACCAATCAGAAACCAGAATTGCTCCATAAATATTTAACTTTTCTCAGTAGCAATTTACGCATGTGTTTTTCCGTAAAAATCTTTTGATCTGTTGAACTGTCTACTGCAAACCAGTCACCTCTCAAGACTTGTGTGGAACAACGAACCATCGGAAACTGTTCTGAAACTAGACATAGCTTACCTTTCTAGATCACGTTTATGGAGTTGGATTTACTTAATTTTAATCACATTGTTTTGTACAGAAATAAGTAGCAATTCAGTTCCGCTTTTCAAATACCATTTTCTTAACCACTGATTCTAGTCTTTTACTTGAACTAACTTTATCCCCCGGTCATCCTCAGATTACCCATAGACAACCAATGGTGGTTTACTCTGGAGTCTGGGTTGTTTAAGCAGAAGTTATTATCACTGATTGCTTACTAAACATAAATATTAGTGTTTCCTAGAGTGTGAGTGACAATATATATTCCCGGATTTTCATCAATATCTACTTTTTTCGATAACCTCTCTAAATAATTTGATTTTATCGCATCATCAGTTTACTATTAAATTGAGTCTTTGAGTCCTTTGCATTGATTTAGAAAGTAAATGTCAATAACTGTCTTCAAGCTTCGAGTGGAGGTATAATTGGTGATTTCTCCTCTCGGTTTTCCACCCTCTTGTCATGTTCGTTTGCGGTAGGGGAATGTCAGCTTATTCAATTTATTGTAGGTTTGTCCGCTGCGCTCATATAACTTTTTGATTATTATTTTTATTTTATTTGAAAATCTACTTCAACTGAAGTTTAGTTAATCGACATTGATTTCTTACGTGCATGGCTTTCTAAATTCTAGGGGGTTTATCGTCGGTGTTTATTATTGACATACAGTATATGACATCGATGGACTAATACCTTTTTATATCTTCTACATAAGTTCTTTTTGGATTCGATCTTTCAGTTCCGTTCATATGATGGTGTGTGCTTCCAAAACAGGCAGATAGTTGTAAGTATTATATTTATCAAGTTTTCTCTTTACTTCTAAATCTTGTTTATTTGCTACAAGTGTAAAATATGTAACAATAATTAATGTATTACCCCGAGTTGGCAAAATATGTGTACTAAGTAACAACACAGTTGTATATGTTTCAGATTGTCTATTAATGAAATTTAAATATCTACAAAATGAGTATAGAAGTTATTATTAAATTAGGGTAACCAAAAGTCGAAACATCACACGTTATACAAAGCGCACGCTATGAGTTATAATCTGATCAGTTGTGAGAAAGATGAACATATTTTGAGATCTCGTTTTGGGCTGTTTGCTTAACAAGTAAAATATGAGCTAAGCATTAGCTGCCTCAAGTTGCGGAAGATGTCTAGCGTTTGCGGATAATACTATTGATGAATGTACTTCAAGGCGTGGGTTTATAAAATTCTGGTCAGGCCATTTGTCTCTCCTTGATGAGCCTCACAGTAGAAAGCCATATATCTTTAATGGCGGAATCTTAAAACTCGCTATTGCAGAAACACTACGCCGGCGTATGGTGAACTTGCTCGAATGTCCATCGTTTCAGATCAAACAGGTTTCACCTGTACCGACCAGCTGAGACTTTCAGATAAAGCAATTGTTCCTCAGAGACTGTTCAAAGGCCGCAAAAGACGATGAGTATCAATCTAGATGTCACTGGTTTTTAACTACCGTAGCACATCCTTACTTAATCAAGTGCTTACTAGAAAATAAGAACGGGTTATTTTCGAAAATCTCTAGCATTCCAAACATTTGGTGTATTCAAAAATTATTGTACCACACACCAAAAAGGCGTGCAGGGTTACACTTCTTGCTGGAAGATAGGTTCCCAAGTTCGTCATGTACTAGAGTAAACGAGCCAATGAGGCACTAAAGACCTAAACCTTAAACATGTGCAACAGACATTCTGCCAACATAGGTCAGTAATAATGAATGTTCATATCTAATTTTTCATAGGTTTGTGTGTGTGCGTGTGTGGTACAGGTATTTTTATATACCTTCTTAATGCGTCGTTGATCTTCCACTTGGAATTCATCTTGTTTTGGCGGGGATACTGGACCTGTTTTGGACGAATATTCATTTACTCCAAGACGATGAATTGGTTTTATAGTTTTTATTCACCTTCCAGATCGATCGCAGAAGAAAAGAAAGTGAATTCTTTGCTTGCGACGGCAAGGTCTTATTTTAACACACGTCAGCTCGCCCCCCTCGATTAAAGGGGAGGAGACGACCCGTAAAGCCCTCTACTCTAGTCTACGTCCCAAATCCAACTCCCGATACCAGCAAACCTGATCACGTGACTCACAAGCAAAACCGATCAGCTGACCCTCATTTCCAGTAAAACGCGTCTACAATATAATTTACACACCTCCCTTTATTTCTCGATTAATTTCCTTACAATGTTACAAATGGCAAATAAATTAAACAGCTACCCTCACGTTGCTGTATGCCGATGGCTATTAATATGTCTGCTCTTTTTCCTTAAAAAAACTTATTTGCTTAACTTTTATTATATTTTTAGAAATTACAAATTAATAGTGGGAAACTTGTATCCTTTAATAACTGCAAAAAATTCTGCATAAAATGAAGTGGCAATCGAACTTTTAAGAAGAGAACTGAATATGTTTATTGTGTTTAATAAAATTAAAATTAATTTGATTAGATTTTCATTTAAACACAATCTTCAGCTTGAATCTTATTAAAATCAGTGCTAAAAGAATTCATATTAAATGGGTGAGAAAAGGGGGTATGGTACTACTTCAGTGATGCTTTATATATAATAAACACTTCATTAAATTTATTTCGACACGTGTTATATTACGTAAAATAATGCTTAATCTATCATATTGATTTATTTAATGACGCACTTAGTAAAGTATCCGTTACAGAAACGGGATTCCCATCACTTGCTGTCGATGGGAAAAACTATTATAATGGACG
Source organism: Euprymna scolopes (assembly GCF_053919585.1). NCBI lineage: Eukaryota > Metazoa > Mollusca > Cephalopoda > Sepiida > Sepiolidae > Euprymna > Euprymna scolopes. Next base: position 165,195,146 of record NC_136487.1, on the reverse strand, counting down.
ATTTTAGGTATTTAGCGGCCCCAAGAGTGAAAAGGTGTGGTTTTGTTTTAAAGCAGGTTTGCCGAGGATGGGTACCTCGAATGGAAAAGTGCAACGAGTAACTCTGCGCACATTCCATTGAAATGTTTCTTAAACCACTAAGATGCCGCATGCGTCTATGGGGTGAGGGTTGGACGTTAGTTGACAAAGTGAGACATATCAGATCGAAAAATTTTCTGAGGCCTATTCACAAATGAATGGCAAGTGTTAATTATACGCAATTCGTAGTCGAATGGTAGCCTTGTAGTGATACAGGATACTCTCAGGTGTGCTAGTATTCTAGCTTGATAGAGAGAACTCACATTCTTTGCAGCAGTTTACCAATGTCCTGGATGTATTTGTATCAGCTAATATTGCTCGCAAATGTGAGGCCGACGAGTTTGGATGAAGAATTCTAAGGTATGCAGTTATTTGTCATGTATATATATATATGTTGTAAAAGGAGTGTCTTTTTTAATGGGGGAAGTATTGCTAAGCTTAGCCTAACTAGTATAAAATCTAACCATGCTCTTGCGCTACAATTTTTATTTTATCACGATCCATTAATTGTTCTACATTTATGCCCATCCGTTGATCCTTCATAACTATAAAGAGTGTTGTATCCTTAGCAAATATAGTCATTTCGGACTCAATATTATCACATTTATTTTATAAAACATTATAATAGTACAAAGTATGTATTAATTAAAATACCATAATCAATCGCACTTTACAACCGGAAAACGCCCGGAAACATTTTAATCTGTTTCAATAAGAATTGGATATTGTTTCATTTCTTAGACCCCTGAAACAATTTCAAGCGATAATGAACCAAAAGTGCAGCAGTATCCAAGCCAGGGACATGGCTTTCCCAATGATGAAGTGCAAAGCAGCCAAAACCACCCTAAACCAGGATCTTCTATCGATACCAACTATTCTATTAATAAAGGTAACTATTTTATTTCAACACATGATAAAGGGGGTAAAACATGTATCGCCTTTTGCTGTGTTCTTATATTATTTTTTTTTACTCTGGTCTAAATTATCTCCATCTAATAATAATTTTTGATAATAAGAAAATATTTGAATAAAAAATAATAAATACATAAATATTTCCAATTTAAATTAGCGTTATGACATTTACAAAGCTTTATCCCATAAACTAGTTAGATATTTTGTAAAGCTAATCATTTCATTTAAAATGATTCCGATGAATATAATAATTATTTAAATGTCATTGTTTTTTTCAGGTTAATTAACTCATATTAAATATGTAGGGCAATAGAAGATACTCACACGTATTCTATATAGAAGTAGATGAAAGTAAAATAAGATACGAACAACATAGCAGTGCGAATTAGCCTCCAGGATTTCACAAAACTATGCCAATTAGACTAGTAAAATATTAAGTTACAGTAAAACAATTCCGTTTGAGACCGAAGAAAAATAACAGATTTAAACTTAACAGCTTTACAGAACTACATTTTTAGATGATGCGATAAATAGTTTAATAATATATCAGATTAACATATAACAATATATGCAATGTTCTCCTTTTTGTTGTCGCTTTATTTTCTTTGGTTTCCTTTAGCGTCTAAAATATGCAACAGAATGTTAAAAAAGTGTTTGCTTTTTTATTGTTAAGATTATTTAAAAAGGGACATGTGTAATGAATGTGCATGTTTCCAATTCCAGATAGGTATCGTCTGAAAAGAGCATTATATAGATAATATAAAACGGCCCCTATTATCATATTTGAACTGATTGTACCGATGACTACTCTTATCGAAACTTTCTGAAATAAATATATATATCAGATTTGCATTAAGTTTGATCAATATATATATATATATATACATATATATATATATATATATATACATATATATATATATATATGGATATATGTATATATATATACAGGGTGAACAAAAGCAACGGACCCCACCACTAATTAGGCCATGTTTCTTAGTGTTTTGTCCGAATAAAATGGAACTTTGGGCAAAACTACTTTATTATATTAAAAAACATCACATCGAAACATTAGGGTATTTGACCTTTTTTCTTCGTTGACAGTCTTCTGCTTTGGGGGGGGTCACCCTGTACACACACAACCACACACACACATCTATATATATATTTATGCATATATATATATTAATATATATATGTGTGTATACATATGTATGTGTGTATGTGTGTGTTGATAAGGTATACACTAGGCATTTTAACATAGGTTTCATGCAGAGGTAGTCACTGTAAGACTACATTCACTCTCTAACTCTGGCATAAAATACCGAATAATAAGAACATAACCATTATAAACTTAAACTTTTAAGAAACGTGAAATCTTTGTATATAATAAATATGTTCTGATAATTTTACTTCAACTCTAGTTTCATTCCCTTACTCCACTTATAGACACGTTAAAAGTCTCTGGTTTTACATTCTGTAAGTTGCTCTTTCAACCCATCACTGAATTTCAGAAGGCTCTCTTATTCAAACATCTCACCAAGTAACATTACTAATCAAATATATTTATTCCTACCTAAACCAATAGAGTATATAGAAGCGAGAAATAATTGTAAGACAGAAGTAGCAACAGATAAGAGTGAAACTACTGAAACCACCAGGAAACACATTGAATCATAAGTTTCTACACGGAAGTTCTATAGCAAACTCCACTCTCCGCAAGTGTTTACTTTTACATGCGCAGCTGCTATTTCTCAGAGGAAACATGCATATCGTAGATTTATCCGGCATTAGTCCTGTACAAACAGACAAAAGTGTATCAAAGCTAGAAATAATTGTAAGATAGAAATGGCAACACATAAGAGTGAATATTCTGAAACCACCAGGAAACGCATTTAATGTTAGAAATTAGTAACACATGATTTCGGAAAAACTACAATAGTGTAGTAAATAATGGACAATCAACACGGGCCCAACTAACAAACAATCAAGTGGTTGCTGGCACAGCAACTTAAAAAGCTAATATCCGTGTCCGTCAGTTTGCAGCAACCTCTATTTGGACCAAGTAAGCCATTCCCTCCCTGATTTTCCTCTTCGAACAGAAACAGCGCTAGATGATCATAAAATTACGCCTTCTAAAGTACATTACATTATAAAAAAACCTAGGCAGCTCAAAAGTATGTGGACCGAATCTCATGCCGTCTGTGCTATTAAAAATGTCCCACTGAGATTGCTCAATTTCTTTCTAAACTCGTTATTAAATGACTTAACGAATCTTGGTTTCCTTGTTGCTTAAAAACTGCTTCTGTGGTACCAGTTTACCAAACGTCTGGCTAAAGAACTGACCCATTAAATTATCCCTCAGCTTCCCCTTCTTATCGCCCAAATATTTGAGTTCTTAATTAATCAATCTCTAGTCCACCAACTTACAACTGCTTAACTCCTGTCCGACCACAAATATGAATTTAGGCAAGCTGGTTCTACTGCAGATATTCTAAAGGTAACCTCTGAATGATTCTACCAAACACTGGATAAGGCAGGAGAGCGAGGTGCTGTAACCCAAGATATATCTTAGGCTTTTGATAGGGTATGGAACGATGATTTGCTGATGAAAATAAAAGTCTATGGTATTACTGGATAAATGCTTAGCATAATAAGATCCTTCTTAAATGTAAGAAGAATCAAGGTTGTCCTTAATGAGCGTACGTCCAAAAAAGTTAATATAAATGAGGGTTTACCTCAGAGATCGATATTTGGACCTTTTTTATTTCTGATATTCATAAATTACTTTCCTGATAAAATTGTCTCTGAGATGGGTATATTTGCAGACGACACCACGCTTTATAGCAGACGTATGGGGAAAACAAATAAGACGATATAAAGGGTAATCGCTGAACACCTAAGGAAAGACCTTCAGTCAGTAGTGGAGTGTGGTCAAAAATGAACGATAACGTCTAATACTGCTAAAACAAATCTCCTTACCTTTAATATTTGCATAAAACCTCACCAACCACTAATAGCTATGGCTGGAGATAGTTTACCTGAAAGCTCTTCGTTCGAGCTCCTTGTCTTAACCTTCGCAGGAAACCTGAGTTGGAATAAATACTTCGAGATCGTTGCCAAGGTTGCTAAAAGGTTAACGGCTCTCTATACCATGGTATAAAGTTATTTACGTCTGAATGTATCCGGTACCTCTACAAAGCCAACATTAGCCCATGTATGGGATACTGCTGGCTTTTAACTAAATAGGTTCTGAACTGTCCCCTAAGCTTCGGTCCCTGTCCCATCGACGAAATGTCGCATCATTTTGCCTGTTTTACAAGTATTTCAATGGTGGATGCGTCGACGAACTACAAACTCTTGTACCCCTTCGACGAAAATACCTCAGACAAACCCGACAAGCAGCGAAGTCTCACCCCTACGCAGTCGAGATCCTTAGATGTAAGAAAACCTTCTACTCTAATAGCTTCTTCTCCAGAAGTGCAGGACTTTGGAATTCTCTTCCAGTTTCCTACTTCCACAACTGTACTTACATGCAGAAGTTCAAGTGTAATGTGAACATACATCTTGCTGCTAAACTCCCTACTTAGTCCCCCTGCAACTTAGGCCCCTGATAGTCAGCCCCTACTTCAATGTGGCAATGTGCCTCGTTTGGGGTGAAATAAAAATCCCTGAAAACGTTAATATATTAAAACAACATTCCAATATTTTTGATAACTATATCTCGATTATTCAATTGTAACTTTTACTGTAATTGAGAAGTGTCAGAGAATTTGTTAAGCATTTTTCATGAAAAAATTTGTTCAGATTTAAGTAATTTTTTCTTCCTTTTCAGATAAGTTTCATCAATCTGCGGGATTGGGCAATACTGAAAGAATGCCCTGCAGGAGTGATGCATTTTTGAAATATTTAATGGTAAGCATATTTCTTAGTCTTGATAAAATCCTTATTTGATAAATATGAAAATGTCATTGCCTACTTACTGCAATCAAACTTTCCCATAAATATTTGATCAATTCATTTTAGAAGAGCAATTAAATGTGTCCGTTTCTCTTTCAAATTGGCAGAATTCATACATCAACGTTGTTGGTGTATCGTTGACAATCAATATGCCAATATAAATACATAAGACAAATAACTGCCTCTTATAATGTGTTGTTTAGTGCCAAAGGTTCAATAGTAGCGTTTTGCTAGAAAATATATATCTTCATATTTTCATTAAATTTACAATTGTGGCTTGTGTAGGAGTAAAGATATTTATTTTTCAAGATTCTCCCCAACAAAAATCTGAATTTAAGAATCGAATGAATTGCACTGAACATTTTTCTCCCTGTTTGCAGGATCCTTATGGTGATCCAATGTCAGTTATGTCCATATATGATCATTATTCCGGAATTTGTAATAACCGAGAATATCGACAAGAACCTGCCAGACTTCTACCAAGCAGAGACCAACTCCAAACGCCTGTAAGTAACTGATAATATCAGCGTTTCAAATGAACTAACGTGACTTTTAATCAAGTCTCCACTCTCTTTTACAACATGATGTATGTCAATAATATTTACTAAAGTTAAGCAAGGGTATTGGTATTAGAGGGTATATATGTAAAATAAATACCCATTCTTATGAATTTTGTAATAAAGGGCTAGATATAAATGCCCGTATTGCCGTCTATATTTATTGTCTATATTTATTTGAATTTAGTTTTATGCAAAGTAGATTAAAAGTGTGAACACATATTTGTGAAATATTTTAAAAGAGCTGCTTGTATGGATGAATAATTGTTCTCTTAATATAAGTGTTTTAAAGTATTTCAGGGAGATTTTAGAAGTATAATATAGGCACAGCACCCCATTAAAAAGCTCAATTTTATCAGATTTGCCTTGAGATTGATCAAAATACATTATACACTATTTTTTATGTTCTTAAGGAAGCGAAGGTTTCTCTCCAAAATTTTAGATTGTTTTCAAGATGAAAATCATCGAAAATATTTCGATAAAACATGGGATAATATTCTATAAATAACATATAAAACATATTTTTTACCGCTTTGCTGTGGTAAGGAGTCACGTAAATAATCGGATTTTATGAGCGGATCTTCCTTTCATGCACACCGTATAATCCATACCATATTTTAATTCATAATCTGATTTACAGGAAGTACGATATTTCATGTGAAGTAGGTTGGATTACTGGGAAGGATTGGGACTTAATTAAGTTGCGATTCTTTGTTTGATTCAACATTCAGTTAGAGAATTCTATGTCTTTTTTTTTAATTTTCACACGTTGCAGAAATTTTCGACAGCTAAAACCAAAATAAGATGTCCGCATGAATTAGAATATCCTAATTATTAAGTTTCATATTTAGAACATAAATTGTTAGCGAAGTTAAGTAGGACAAATGTTTGAATTAAATATATATATATATATATATATATATATTAAGTAATGTGATTGATAATTTAAAATTTAAAAATCAAATTATAATTGAATTAAAAATCCGTTTCATAAGAAGGAACAATAACAAAATCAATTTGATTTTGTTGCTGTTACTTCGTATGAAACGGATGTTTAATTTAATTATAATTTGATTTTTAAATTTTAAATTATCAATCACATTACTTAATATTGAATTAGCTCTAGGACATTTAACTATCGAGCTTATTATATATCTAAATTACAACGTGCACTTTCTATTTCCTGTATTTTAATTAAACTAGTAATTTCACTGTTACATTAAAATACACCCAGCTCTTTAGACTATTGCTCTAATCTCCTTTATATATATATATATATATATATATATATATATATATATGCATAAATATGTATAAATATAAATAAGTATATATAGTAAGTGTAAATCAGGTAGAATAGCAACATGAATATAATTATACGTAATAATTAACTACAGATGATCTTCTCATAGGAAAACAAAAACTAATAGGGAACAAGTATAATTAATTTTTATTTTATTTTATTTCGGACTATTAGTCTCATCTTATCTTTTTATTGGTGCACAACGTTTCGGCCAACTTCCTCTGACCTTCGTCAGGTGGTAACCGCGACGGATAGGAACTTCGAATCTCCTAACTGCATTCTCAGTCATCACTGCCATCCGTAGTTGTTGTCGTCTCACCACATTTTTTACCAATTACCTCTGGCACGCTTTGGGTGGGATTGAAACCGCTATTTTCAGAATATGTGTATCTGGAACCGTAGAGATTCAACGTCTCTATCAACTGCGCCACGGGCCCCGAAGGGCGATCAAGGTTGGATTCTTTGATCTTATAAATCCACATTTATTTATTATCTGATATTCCATAATCGGGTCCGTACCGATTGGTATATATATTATTCCTTATTGGAATTTTTTATTTTATTTACCACCTGACGAAGGCCAGAGGAAGTTGGCCGAAACGTTGGGCACTAATAAAAAGATAAGATGAGACTAATAGTCCGAAATAAAATAAAATTAACATACAATGCTCATCTCAAAAATAAAAAATTCCAATAAGGAATAATATATATATATATATATATATATATGTATATATATATATATATATATATATATATATATATATATATATATAAGTATAATTAATGTTAGAAGAATACGTAAATTGCAGGATTATTTGCAGATGAATGCAATTCCAGGATTAAACACATATATATAATGAAGTTGTATTTTGTTTTTAAATATATGGAAAAGGGGGTTTTAATATGAACATCGATATATATAAAAAAACTACAATTTATATATATATATATATATACATATGCATATACATATATAGATATAAATATATATGTATATATATATATATATATATATATATATATATATATATATATCATCAAAATTTCTATTGTCCTTAAATCTATAATTACTACTATGTTTGGTAAAAAAAAAATCCTGGCTTTAAATAGAAATGTATACTTAAAATATTTCATGATACAACATTTTAAAATCTCAACATGTTAATAGCTCACGATTCCAGGTCTTAGCATGGATGCGAAATATTTGTTAGATTTAATTTTGTTTCAAGTTAGTTTTTCTAGCGGCAATTTATATAACATTTTGAAAATATTGAAGAACATTTTTATTTCAACTTTTTGTCTGATAAACCATCTGCTGTTATTAAAGCAAAGATAAAAATTACTTTTAGAAACGTCTCATTGTTTTCTTTTTACAATTCAAGAAAAATTATTACTGAATTTAATGAAAAAGTTTACTTAGATTCGGGATATAGTTGAGTAAGATTTGTGATAATCTTTAAGAAAATTATTTAAAGGAAGTATTATTCGGGTTGGGCTTGAATATTCGTCAGATTTTTAGTATAGAAAATCTGAATTTACATCACTGAGCGATACACATCGCCTTCACTATCGGTGTATATGAAATAGTTTTGAGATAATTTACTTAAATCTTTAATGAAAGTCGCTAAAACAATACATGAAAAGATTTGATGTAAGAAAGTAAATACATACTACTTCTATGCCAAAAATGTATAAATGACAAAAAATATACAACTGAAAATACTATATTGTTACGCAGAAACAGTAATCCCCCACGCTTTATTAGAACCCTCGTTGGTGGAATAAGGATAAAACAGAGACAGCGAGAATTATGAGATTGTAGAAGGAAACGCCAACATCTACATTTAATTCAGGTAAGGGGAAAATTATATGGCAAACTCATAGTGATTTATAAGTTCCGGTTCTGTTTAGTTCAACTACTTCGTTTCGGTGTAAATGGGCAAAGATGATAAGATTTTCGTGAGATTATCTTCATCAAATATGCAAAATTCTTTAAATTGAATGATAGGTTAAAATCGTTCCTATTTCAGATTCCGTCACGTCGTCCTAAGAAGGTCCGTTATGATTATTTTACCACACTTCCAATGACGCGGAAATCTCGAGAGAACGTTTTTACATTGGCGGCAAAAAAGAGATGTACCAAACAGTTTAGGAATGTAAGTAAAATATATCATCTCGATCGTCATTGCTTTTGTTATCAAGCTCCATCTTTTTCTAATCTACCTTCCTGTCGCCCCAAAAAATAAACGTAATAAACATATAGTCTTAAACGAAACCAGCATATTAAGAAAGTAACTTCTCTATACGTTTAAGATGAGCAATACATATATTACTATAGAAACACATTCTTTGTCTGTTTCTGCCAGACATATTTTTCCCTATTCTCATTATATGGATATCAATGTTTCTCTTCCCATATTTCGTTTTCATTTTTTTTTTTTTTTGCTATTGTAATCTTTGTTTGGTTTTTGTCTGATATAGTTCCTACTAATACGCAAACACGGCCGCACCCAAACACACGCACATATACATATATACAGTCCATATATATATATATATATATATATATATATATATATATATATATATATATATATATATATACCATATATATAGTCTGTATATATATGTATATATATATATATATATATATATGTATATATATATATACAATTTCTAATCTGCATGGTTTTAAACCAGTTTATGTTTTTATAATTTGGTATTTGTATAGTACTTCTCTTTTCATGCTCTTTCGATAAAGATAATTTAAATCATAGATTCTTAGGTCTACATATATTTGTTTTATTCCTTTTAATTCCTTAATAATCTTATGTAACTTTTATCTGTCATCATTTATTTTATGTATGCATACACACACACATATATATATATATATATATATATATATATATATATATATATATATATGTGCGTATGCATATGTGTATGCGCATGTGTGTGTAGTCGAGGCTAACACCTTTCCCCAATCATTTCACTTAAATAACATTTCCCGAAAAATTACATATTAAAATTACACTGATTTATTAAGCGTAAAGTTCACACAGTACAAAACTATTATTTAACACATCTGGAAAAATTAAGTGATAATCCACCTCCTACACACACGTACGAAAATATTGTCAACCACATTTTTGCACCTTATATTAACTGAAATATCGATGAACAGTTGTTTTACAAAACACATAATCTGTGATATGCAGTATTTTGATGTTTGGGGGGGCATGGGGTGAGTAAACAATGTATTGTTCAAGTCCAATCGATATATCTATAAAGGTGAAATTGCCTCTGTGTCTCCCTTTTTCTTCAAAACTACCCTGTCAATTTTCAGTCTGCAGATTAGAGATTTGATATAAAAGAAATGAGTTTTGGTAAAATTTTTACAATCTGTTTTTGACCAGAAATTTTGCTCTAAAACGGTCAAAGTCCATCGATTTGCTCTTTGCAAACTCTACCTTAATCCTCCGCCAATTTGGGGTCTAAACGTTAGGAACCATTATGTATGTTTCTTGCATATGGATCAAACTTTTTAACATAATGTGAGCCCAAAACATTAAATGTCACGAGTCAAAATTCGGGTCAAAGTTAAACAATTTGGGCCTCTGAAGCCTCTACCAAATTACTCTATTGTTGGTCTAAACATTTTAAATTTTACCTGAAGTGTATTCAGATATAGGAAAGCTTTTAATCAGTTTAATCAGACCGAAACCCAGGCTGACAAAGAGGTTAACATTCTCTAGCGAAGTATTCAGGCAATTTTAGTCTAAACATTTGAAATTTTGCATAAAGGTTATGTAGACGTGCAGCAAGCTTTTTAATCAGTTTTTGGGCGGAGATATAGCTATCGTGATGTCTATGTCGACAGAGTTGGCAATTGCAAAATCTACCAAACTCCTCCGCCAATATTGGGTATAAACACTTGAAATTTTAGATGTAGAGTAAATACATACACAAGTGAACCTTTTTAATATATATATATATATATATATGTCTATAAAGTGTTGAATAGTACATAGTGTTTGAACAAAGAAAGGATGGAAAAATCTTTCTCGATTGGCAAAGTGAAAGACCGAATTCTTACCATTAAACACGTAATTCCCAATAATAGTTTTATCGCAAACTGACAAGGTAATTGACGCTTATGCTCAAGTAGTCTGCAAGCGTTATCAGGTGGTGATACATAAGGATTAAAAAAAATCTCCATAATCACATACACATTACATTTTTTATGTTGTTTTATTATTTAAACAACACAAAAAATGGATCGATCAGAAATTATATAAATCTGATGGAACGAGAAAAGGTGCTGTTTAAAAATATAACAACGCTATAGCTTTATTTTAGAACTTTATTGTAAAATCAATTTAGGAAACTAGAGTATGTAGTAGATACATTATATCTCTTCACTGCTCTTGCTATCAGCCTCAATCACCACCTCGATAGGGGTCCAAAACTGAGCATACATTTTTCAAAAGCGCCAGCGGAAGCCGAAGGAATACTAGGTGATCAGGCTTGCTTTGATGTTAAGGAAGACTATGTCGGTGATGTTCTCGACTTTAAGCTAAACTTACTGGTCCACAGATTTTAAGGCGGAGGAGAAGGACGCCAGTAAGAGAACGGTACAAAGAGCACTCCTGACGCCTAGCCAAACTCTTTGAGTTTGTGACGTGGCGCCGCGTTCTTCGTCCACAGCATTGGTCTGCCAAGGGCCACCTGATTTCCCAGCGGCCCATCACAATGTTAGGCACATCCAGGTACACTTTAGCTATATTATACTTTTGTTCTCTTGCTTGATAATTATTACAGGTGTTCAACGATCTTTTTCATACTGCTTCGGTTTTCTTCCCCAAGTTTGTTATCATTAGGATGTTTTCTATTGTTTTTTCCTAAAATGTCATACTCTTGGAGAGAGTTCACCTCGACACGAGCACCAACTTTACTCACTTTCGTTACAGTAGCACGTGTCGTACAATCACTAACAGTTTGATCTCCTTAGAAATATAATAGATATTTGAAATGCGAAAAAATAACATTTTTTACTTCATTTTCTTCTCTACCTAACTTATAGAACGGATGATACACTTCTTTGTAATTAAATTCTCCAATGTTTATATTATATATGCGTGAATATATATATGTAAATATATATATATATATATATATATATATATATATGTATATATATATATATAGGTAAATATAAATAGGTATATATATATATATATATGTGTGTGTGTGTGGGTGTATGCATGATATATATATATATATATATATATATATATATATATATATATATATATATATATATATATATATATGCTTCCCCAAAACATCTCACCTTTATGGAGGAGAGACTAAAAATCCAAGATTTCCCAAATGATGTAATTATCTGCCGGATGTAATAGTTATATGGTCTAATGATTTACATAATATATTTTTTCTACCGATTTAAATGGGAAACTTGTTTGTGCATGTTTAAAAAATGCGGATTTTTGACACGCGTTTCAATTTAACATTGTGGAAAGAAACAAGATGCATAGGAACACGATGTTTAACAGAAGAAATACTTACAAATAAATGATTTAGTTTACAAAGTAATAAATATGTAAAAACAAACAAGAAAAACTTCGAAATTCTACCAAACAATTGCAATTTCTTATGTTTATCTATGTTTTAATTACAAGTCATTTCTTTTTATATAATGTGTTCCTGTTGATCAATCAAAATATTCAATATAGTAAACATATCATTAGCTACATCTAAATCTGGTTATGCTATTTATTTTTGAATTCAAGCCCAAAATATAATCCTTTTAATTTTTCGCCTATTTAAATTTTAGGCATTTGTACTTTGCCGAAGAAAAATGAAAGCGAGGCTTCTTAAAGAAAAGGGAGCTCCTGATATAAGTTCCTATTCCAAAAGAATTTGGAAGACTTTGGAGAAAATAATTCCATCATTACCGGTAAGAATACTACGATATCTACTCTATTCCATTCTTATTTTTCATCCAACTTTCATCAAGTTAGGTCTTAAAAACTAAAATTTAAAAATATCTTATTTGCTATTCTTCACTAAAATACTACTGCATAGTAACAACTTTCTCATTATGACGTTTTCTTCAGATATGATTGATCTACCCCCGGCGTCTTTCGCCTAACTTGGTTTAATCGCAGGTCTAGTTGCTTCCATTAAATCACTCTTTTTTATACCTCAACTTTCTATTCGAGAAACTTCGTGTCAATTATCGCAGACTTGCTGCACTCGCCCATAGCTGACGTCAGTTTCTTTTTCTCTTTTTCTTTAAAGCATGGTCTTTTAAAGACTAAAATTAATAGGCATATCTTGTGTTTACCATATATAAACTTTCGTTATTGTTAGTTTCTTTCACAAAAAACATCAATTCAGCGCAAAGTTTGGTAGTCTTCATAAAATTCATCCTTCATCCCTTTTCAAAATTTGTATCGAAATATATTATTTGTATAGAAATCTTTTCACATTAATTTTCCTTTTTCATATCGTTCAACAAAAGTGATTGTCTCTGTAATAAACTTATCATCTCCGATCAACCAACGAAGTTTTTCTTTCTGCTAACAATTTTCTAGCATGATTATAGTTAGTAACTAAGTCTACTTGTTTTGCGGGTCCAATTTTTTCTCTGTAGTTAGAATTTTATCCATAAAATGTGATTTCAAATTAAGTTATTTCATATATATAATAATTTGATTGCGGAAATTCCACTTTGTTTACAATTAGCGTAGGTTTTCAACAACAGATGTTAAATGCAAATTAAATATGTCTAAACGTATATAACTGCAGATCGCTCTTTAATACATATTTATTCGTTATAATAAAATGATATAATCCATCCTGGGTGCGTCATAAAATAAACCATTCAGACCTACAGAGGAAGTAGTTCGTCATTTTCCCTCATGAAAAAGGATTCCTCCCGGTCAGCACTCAACACCGGGAAATATTATTCGCACTAAACATATAGCGTGCAGTCTGCCTACAAAACTGCTGCGTAAACTCATACACATGCCATTACCTTTATTTTTCCCGCTAGAAAAATAATAATTCCGCCCTCACAGACATCCGGCAAATCTTATTGTCTATAATCCTAGGTTCTGGAATATGACTACTCGTAAATAAACGAACGCACATTATTTTTCGACAAACATGTTCGCATACTACGCATCTTCCAATCCTTACAACGTGAAACGGATATATTGGTGTTTCCCATTTTTCGGTATACCAGCACACTTAGTTAAACACCCACGCACGCAAACACATGCAAACACACGCACGCACATATCCACAAAAGGAGGTAGGCATTAATAGAGCGAGAGAGAGAAAGAAAGATAGAGAAACGTATCGCAAATGAATAATATGTAAAGAGTTGGAAATAAACATCCTTACATCGTGAATCAGTGCCGCCTTCCTTATTCGGCACACCAGCACACTTCGTTAAACACAAACGCACACAAGATACACGGGCACACATACCCACGCAGCCACACATCCACAGAGTGGGAGTAAGCTACACATAGACAGAGATAAAGATAGAGACCGTTATTTCGTAGGCCCGAACGTAACCCGTATATACAACGTTTTTTTTCCAGGTAATAATACAATATAATATAACTTAAGTAATCTAAGTTACCAATTTGAAATAAAAAAAATAATTTCTGATAGTTTAAAAGTAAACATTATTCAGAAAGAAACATAACACACGCCATTTCACAAATTAACCAAAAACAGAAAGTTTTAAAATCACGATTGAAATACGTTTCCAGAAATAAACAATTAACAGCATTTTGTCGCTACTGGTTTCGGTTTATTATTACTTTTAGGATATCATATCTTTTACATACTGATTTTATTCCACAACTTATTTATTCTGGAATCCTTAAAACGATATTTTAACCATTAACACGTTCATCTTGAAACTTTATTAACACTTTAGATAGATATATAGATAGATAAATGGAGAAAAGAGATAAAGAGAGAGCTTAGACCTCAGTTCATGCATGCGTCCTTTTTTTATTTTTACACACAAATATGTCAGAATGGAAAAAATGATGTTTAAAACGTTTGGTTCGTATTTGATCTATTATAATCATTATTGATTATTTTGTTGATAATTTTTTTATCCCAAATAGATCACAAACCTTAATATATTGTTTTCTATTATCACATACCTTATATTTTGGACGAATGTCTTGCTCCCACACCCACACTCAGAAAACGTGGCGTCAATTCATAAAGCCGTTTTTACTATGGGTCATTTAAGGGGTGTACATTCTGATTGCCGTTTATTACATAAGGAGGTTGGTGGTTGGACTACAACAACAATACTAAGCGCACTTTAATTATTTACACATTGGGGGGATACAAGCAAGCACTGCCGGTTAAAGGGGTATGCTAGTATACTTATATTTACGCTAACCGAAAACAAATTGGTGTGAAAAAAGATCAGACGACGCTAAAAAAAAATGGCCACATTTGCATCGGTAAGTATAAAGTATGTTTATCTTTATTTTTATCGCGTTATCTTCATTTTAGAAATAAAATGCAAGTGTTACATGTTTTCTCCCAAGAAGCTAGTTCCATTGGAGTATGGAATTAATAAACGGTTCTCAATCGCATGTATATCCCCGTTAGGTGAGATGACGACGTAAGGTTTTAGCAAGTATTGCAGGGAGGTCCCGATGCCATCCTACATACTGCGCCTTAAATTCTAAAATGTGTCAACCATTTGGTATTGCCCATGCGCCTCATTGTTGCTTAACTTTTGTGATTTAACAAAAACCGTAATGCCATTAGGATTATGCCGTAGCCTCTCTGTCTTGATTTTGTCAAAATATAACTTAAATATTATATTTGCTATAGTCTATTGAAAAAACCTTCTGCATAGTAAATATAAAGAAAATCGAAATTCAAAAACTTATTGGACGCAAGCTGAATTGCTGCAATATACTTTTTTCTCCAATCATTAAAAAAACTGCATATATTTCAGTAAAATGCGTGGAGAGTTTTTTAGAAAATAAAATCGTTTAAATGTCATTCATAAGTAAATGACAACAAACCAGACATTCAGTCTGCTGAATCGCGTGGTTGGTTCATTTGAATCGAATCTGTTTCTACGAGTGGGTATAAAGAATTAATAGTGCTTTATATATTCATTGAATACAACGTGAAATGTCTTACTCAGTAATACTGTTCACGCTGTGAAAATAGCAGAAATAACCTTAAATTCTCGACACAAAACTAAAGAGCATTGCTTCAAATGACAAGGATAAGAAGGCTGGCTACGAAGCCATCAGGGATATCATCAGAGATGACCCATGGGGAAATATATTTTCTCTTCCCGCTGACGAGTGTGTAAATGAGACTACTGAATGGTTCAAAACGAACATGGAAACTCATGTGCCTACGCGCAACTTCTATAGCAAACCCCACCCTCCCAAATGGTTTACTTTTACTTGTACAGATGCAGTTACTCAAAGACATAATGCAAACCGAATATTTAACTAGCATAGGTTCAGTAAATATAGACAAAAGTTAATAGAATCCTTAATTAATTGTAAGAAAGAAATAGAGACAAATACAATGGAATATACTGTAACAACCAGACAACGCTTCAAAACACAGAAATTAGGAAACCATGATTTCTGGAAAATAACAGCAGTGTAATAGATAATGGACACTCCACAATTCCCATATAATCCAATAATCACGAGCTTGTTTGCACGACAGATAAGGAGGCTTACACGCTTGCCAGTTAATTTGCGGCAACCTCCACACTGAACTTAGCAAACCCTCCCATCCATGGATTTTCTTTGCGATCAGACGCATCACTAGATGATCTGAAAATAATCACTTCTCAGGTCCATGATATCATAAAAAACCTTGACACCCCCAAAGCATGCGGTTTTATCTCATCCCAGCTGCACTATTTAAAACATCTCCGATACGTTTGCGCCAGTTATCTCCAAACTGTACAACAAAAACCTTAACCAATACTACTTTCTTGACTGCTGGAAAACAGTGTATTTGGTGCCAGCTTACAGGAATTCTGGCGAATGAACTGAACCATTAAATTATAGCGCCGGCTGTCTCTTCCCGCTTTTCGCCACAAGGTTTGAGTCCAAAATTAATCAAGATCTAGTCCATCACCTTCCAGCTGTTAAACATCTGATTGACTAACAATATGGATGTAGACAAACTCGTTCTACAGCAGATATACAAACTGTAAACTATTAATGTATATACTATATACTGGACAAAGCAGGTCAATGTACAGCGGTTACCCTAGATATATCAATTGCTTTTGACACGGTATGGCACGTTGGTGTTCTCAGGAAAATCAGAACGTACAGTATCACTGGATAAAACTTAGCATTTAAATTTTTTTCTTAAATCGGAGAAGAATCCATGTTGTCCTTTACGGTCAAACATCTAAAGAATATGGTATAAATGCGGGGTACCTCAGAGTACTATTTTTGGACCTTTATTATTCCTGATATTCATAAATGACCTCACTGATAAAATTGTCCCTGAGATGGGTATATTTGCTGATAACATCACACTCTATAACAGTCACGAGGAAAAATATACATATATCTAAGGAAATAATGAAACCATTAGAGGAAGTCCTCCAATATGTAGTGGAATGGGGACAAAAGTAGAGAGTCACATTCAATGCTGCTAAGACTAAACTTGTTACCTTCAATAAGGACAAGAACCCTTCTCAACCATCAATTGTGACGACAAAAGATACATTACCTTAAAGTACTTCATTGATACTCTTTGGTTCAACGTTGACGAGGAACATGAGCTGTACCAGATACATGGACAGCATCGCCAAGGCCGCTGGGAATAAGGTGAGCTCTCTCAACCCTTTTAGAAATTTACTTATGCCTGAAACTATACTGTGTCTCTATCTTTGCTCCATTCGCTCATGTATGGAGCATTGTTGTAACATTTGGGCTGGTGCATCTGCTACTAGTCTCTCGCTCCTCTACATGGTTCAAAAGAGAGTCGCCAATCTGATAGGTCATCTAAGCTTCAGCCTCTGTCCCATCGACGGAATTTTGCATCCTTCGCCATTTTTATAAGTATTTTAATGGTGAATGCTCCGACGAACTTCAAGCCCTTGTAGCCCAAGGATGTAAATACTCCGACAAATCCGATAAGCAGCAAACGCTCTACACAGAGATCCCTACATGTAAGCAAGTTTTCTACTTTAATAGTTCCTTTCCCAAAACTGCTAGACTTAGGGACTCGCTTCCGGTTTCCTTCTTCCCTAACTGTACTGACATGTAGAAGTCCAAGTGTAATGTGAACAGATACCTCGCTGCTAAACTCCCTACATTGTGTCCCTGCAATTTATTCAACGATATTAGCCTTCTACATCAAAGTGGCACTGTGCCTTGTTTGATATTAAAACTGAGTTAAAATAAAACAAGAAAAAAACTCGTTGTTGTTCACCGAGAAATAATATTCTACATGTTATAAATATAAACAGTATGAGAAAATACATGGTAAGCATTTCAAACATACTTCACTTTTACTTATACCGCAATCTAATCGTAAAAATTACTCTTTTTCAAAGAAATGAATAACTAAAACCTTACTCAACATATAGACAAGCCGGGAATGTGCAGCATTTTGTTGTTCTTGTGATTAGTTACACAACGTACTCATCAACATGTGTTCATTTAAATCATGGTGGCATTAAAAAAAATATTCAGTAAAATATATGTAATGCGACCGCATATCTACCAAAAGAGGCTTAGACAAATTGATCGATATGGTTTTATTGTGTTGCTACTTAAAAAGTTTTACTTGATAAATTGTGATATTGTTTAAAGAGTGGTCATGCATATGACACAAGAGCTTAGTTTTGTGTCATACGACCGAGAGGATCCATTTCTGAGAAATCTAAAAACTTTAGCAGACGCCTGATTGCAACTGTTAAAATCACATCAATTGGAAAACTTTCAGCTTCAAAGAATATGTATCTGTCAGAATCATACTGATGTTCAGTTTGTCATCTAGAGACCAATGAAAAACCAGTTGCTTCAGATTTTTATTCAACCTGTGAACTCATGGTGGTATGTTACAGTTCGCTAAACGGGGGATCCTGTCTAAAACTTGGTCTAACAATAACGTAAATATTATAAACTGTAACTAAAGATCCTCTACGAACCCCCAAAAATAAATATTACTCATGTTGCTACTCATACAGAATAGATAAACATTTCACAGTTAAATCAATTTTTTACGGTATCATTTGATTATTAAATTGTTTTCTGGCAATTTAGAACAGTTACAAGACGACCTACTCATGTAAAGAATTGGTTTCTAAATAATAATGTTATTATTTTAGCATGGTCTATATCTGCAAAGGATCATAATGTTTATTGATGAATATTCGTCTTTTGTTATTTGTAATCTCATTATTTGGGTGATACTTACGTGGAAATCTTAAATGTTTTCCAGTCACCATTTTTCAAGCGACGTCCAAAATCAACCGCCGCTTCATTCCTGTTTCGGGACTACTCGGAAAAAGTAAGTTTTCTTTTCTATTTTTACAATGGCTTTTTAACACACGTCTTAATAAGAACCATTCTAAGCAGTAAATGAAAAATTAAACCAATTCTTTACATTTTGCCCTCAATTTTATCTTTTGTGAAAGGTATAATAAAGAAAGCGGTAAATAAGAGAAAATTCCCATGTGTCCGATGGAAGACGGAACACTTATAGAGTCGAAGGCTTTTTAGCAATTAGGGTCTTCATCACTGAAAGGGGTAGATTGCTTTGTTTGTAGATTAGTCGCTTGTATGTACGTCGAGCTGATCAGAACATATTCGAAACTATGAAATATTCTGATAGATTTTGCCATCAGGATTAAATTGTTTTCTCGTCCAATATTATTCGATGCAAGCAAAATCTCTTAAAATCCCTCAATGATCTGTTATGCTTTCTCACGTGATACCGTTTTCCCGGTTCAAATAAATAATTGCACACACAACTACTTTTATCATGATCAATGAAAGCAGAGGAAAAACATGCAACTCTATTGCAGGAGCATTCGACGGAAACATTTCTTTTGGACATTTAGATAAAAATTGTCGCCCACGTTTTACATGGGTATTTATTAAGTAATATAAACTAAAATCAATATTTTTTAAACAATGAGAAATACGAATTAACACATGTCCTTGTTACAACCAACAATACACTATACAGAACAGCATCATTGTCTTTATATTGCACGTAAGAAAAGGACAACTTATGACCATATCATAGGTCGATTTAATCATTGGTACAAATGTTAAAATATAAACCCCGGATCAAGCACAAGTAAACTCCTCAGCATTGAAGTCAGTATAACTCAGCATAAGAGTAGATATTAGTTATACATTCAATAATAACTGTAAATGGCATCTTATCTTCGTTAAACTATTTTAAACATATTTAACTCGGCATGCGAAGATCAAAACAATCCATAGTTCTTACGTTATAATGCTGAGGCCTAATGTTTACCGACAATTTTTAGAATGAAATTGAAGCCATCAATTTTGATCAAAATTGGATTATGTGTCTACACATATGGTTTAGTATAATATATCGCGATTTTAATGTTTTAGTATGAGGCAAAATGGTATTTTATATAAAAAACAAATGTATTCTTTCTGCTATGCACCAGGGTTTAAAAAACTTAAACAGATTTAACCTTACATGAAGTAATAATGAATGCGTTTTATGTGTGTGTGTATATATATATATATATATATATATATATATATATATATATGTATGTATATATATATATATATATATATATATATATATCAGTACGGCATTGTATTAAAGGTTAAATCTGTATAATGTATTTAAAAACTAGTGCAGTTTAATTTCCTTCTGTAGAATTTTAAAAATTAAATGTCGAAAAGAACAATTTCCTTTTATATTTTTCATGCGACCTAGGGTATGTGTACATTTTTACTAGTCCTCAAAGGAATAAGAAATAAGTTACTCGAAATTTTTTAAATCATGAGATTTGTTAATTTGTAGGTTTGTTAGAGAAATATACAACCGTCTGAATTGTCTGGCAACATTACGTGCGCTCTTACTTTTTACCACAGGACAAAAAAACCACATCCCCTGACCAACAAGTACCGAGTTCTGAATTAAACCAGGAAAAAGTCCCAGATGAATCTACAGAATCCATTCTGAGTTCAGCCTCCCGGTCTCTTCCATCAACCAGCGTCGCTAGTTCCTTTGAAGACAATGCTATTCCCTCTTCACTTGCAACGAGTTATAATAATGACGATGATGATAATAAAAAAGATAATGATGACGATGATGCTCATGATGATGATGACGACGATGCTCATGATGATGATAATGATGCGGACGAACATAATGATAAAAATGACGATAATAAAAATAATAATGATGGCGATGATCATAATGCTAATGATGACGATGCTGATAATGAAAATGATGACGATGATGATAATGAAAATGATTACTATCATCATGACAAGGTAAGAAATCCTCAATCCGAAATCTTGCATTAATATATATATATATATATATATATATATATATATATATATATATATATATGTGTGTGTGTGTGTGTTTGTGTGCGTGTGTGTGTGTGTGGTTTTGTTGTTGATTTTTAAAGCGATATATTATGGTTAACGACTCCGCCTGGGACTACCGGTGTTTTTCTTAGCAAGTCGCCCATTTTTTTTTTATTGTGAACGTATTTGTTATTTATTTACTTATTATTTTGTCCGTTGAAGAGGAGTAAAGGTCCGAAACACGCGTGTCCGTAGATTAATGCTTGTAATATATATATATATATATATATATATATATATATATATATATATATATATATATATATATATATAGTAGCTGAACCCGGCCAGGCGTTGCTGTGGCTTATTGGAAACAGAAATAAACTCTGTTACGAAAATAACCCCACTCTGAAATCCACAAAGGTCACCTGGTGTTTCTTTTATCACGTAAACTTCATCGATTACAAACGTCACAGTGATGTATAAAAAAGACTCTTTATTAAATAGTATTTTACCATTTTTATCGTTGAATTTGATGCTGGTTTTATGTTTTTTTTTTTATGAATGTGACAACGGGAATAACCTTTCCCAATTACAGCAAAAAATACTTCGCGCCACTCAAACTTTAAGACGTGACCGGAAACTCGAAATGGCATGAAACGTAAATTATTCGTTTGTCTATGTACCACTGCTACAACTGCTATTATTATTATTATGATTATTATTATTATTATTATTATTATTATTATTATTATTATTATTATTATTTTTATTATTATTATTATTATTATTATTATTAATAATAATAAGTTTATTATTATGTTTATGATTATGTTTATGATTATTATTATGTTCATAATTTCTTTTATTATTATTATTATTATTATTATTATAATGACTATTATTTTTATTACTATTATTATTACTATTATTATTATGTTATTGTTATCATTATTGTTATTGTTATTATTGTTATTGTTATTGTTGTTACTATTATTATTACTATTACTATTCCTATTATTTTTGTTATTATAATAATGTTGTTGTTTTTGTTGTTGTTTTATTATTGATGTTATTATTACTCTTTTTGTTGTTATTGTTGTTATTGTTGTTGTTTTTCTTTATTTAGGTGTACCATTTACCAAACAAGAATGGCTTAAAATTAATAAAACAAAACCGTTAATTCTAGTATTTTTCATGCGTACCTGCTCGAATTACTATTTCGGCTTCTCCCAATTGTTCGTCTGCTAAAATATTAATTACGTGTTTTTGGTGTAGCAACAAGTTCCGTTTGTTATGGATTTAGTTGAATACAATATCAAAAATACCTTTATTGGTACTTTGCCGCAGTTTGTGTAACTATGCTGTACTTTCATCTAACAATTTAATAAACAAAAAACAGACTGTAAAATTGGTATTTATATATAAGGATACTCATTTTATAATATGTATTCTGGGTGCAGAAGGGTTGAGCTGGCGAAATAAATGACCGTTTGTATAAATTCACAATGTTAAAAAATCGTTTTATTTTCAGTTGAATGCACTTCTGTTACCGAAGTGGGGGGTAACTATTCTGTACCTATAAATTAATAAGGTAACATATATTGTAAAATTTAAATATTACTAGAAAATGCTTTTATTAAATAGCTCACTAATATAAGTGCACAAGCAGCACTTCATCTGACACATTTATATTCCAAGGAGATTTGAATCTAATCAAAAGGAGTTGAATTAATTTTTTAAAAATAATTTTACATTCAGTTGTGATGATTTATGTGCTGTATTTTGAAATGTTGAATAATTCCCCTATTATAAATGGAGTTTTGTGTACTTTACACATTTAGTGTTTCCTCAGTTGCCCTATATTTCATTAATTTATTTGCTACCGTAATCACGTGAATATAATTTTAGTAGCCAGAAAATTGAGAGACAAAATGGTCAGGAGAATGTATTTCGTTATATTTCTTACTTAAATGAAATATAATTATTTAGTAGTTCATTTGTTCTATGCGTATGTAAATATAAAGCACTAAAAAAAGGAAAGAACACAGCACCAAAATAATAAATATAATTATGAGTTGGTTTTCGGGCAAAGGCTGAAAGATTAGTAATCGTTCTAATACGGTGCTTACATGCTAATATAACAAATATATACTTACGAAGAAAACAAGCACACACCTACGCACACACGCATAATCAAGGAAAAACACAAACGCACGCAAGCACAAAGTAAACACACATGCACATGTGTGTATAAACACCAACAAACGTGTGCCCAAGATTACGCAGCTAAATTAGTTTAATTGTCCACACATACACACACGAACACACACACGTAAACAACCACGCACACAATGACACCATCAATAAACAACAACAAACACGGACGCACACATCTATGTATGCACATGTGCACATGTGTGTGTTTAAGCCCAAACACGAGTGCGCATGTTTTGCAGAGTATTAGTTCAATCGTACCCACACATGAACAAAAACAGGTACCCAAGTAAACAAAAACAATCATACACGAATATATATATATATATATATGTGTGTGTGTGTGTGTTTGCATGTGTGTGTGTGTGTGTCTACAAACGAAAATACACGCGTGCGGAAGTTTATGCAGCATATTTGATGTATGGCACACGCGAACACACTCACAGCAACGCTTCAGTTTTTTTTTTCTAATGTGTAAATGATGTATAATTCATCTTCGCTGTGTTTAATGTCATAAGTACGAAGACAGAAGCTTGGTCTTTCGTATGTATCTAATCTGCATATTGATATATGATTAAGCGTTCGGACTTGAGACCGATACCGTAAATCTTGAATGAAAAAGTGTTCAGCCAATCAAAATGCAGGTAAAATTAAAAGAGAGATCTCATTATGTGTGTTGATGTAATATGGTAGAATATACGATATGAATGACTTATAGCGGCGTAGACAGGACAAACTCAGAAAGTATACATTCACGCGGTGAAGAATGGAGCCGTAAGAGAACTTATGGAATAGGGGGAAATAGGAAATACTTCCTTTAAATGTAATGCCGTTGGAGATGATGTCGCTCTTAGGATGTAATGTAGGATTTTTTAATGAATTCTTTATAGGTATGTCATGAAGTTGTTAACTTATAGAATTTAGCGGCTTATAGTTTCGACATAATTGTTTTGAATGGAGCATCTCTTAAGTATTTAGCGCAAAAGGGAATTACCCTGATGCTTTTAATCTCTGTAAGAGTATATATATATATATATATATATATATATATATATATATATATATATATATATATATATATATACACACGTTTAACTACTTATAAGCAAGAAAACATCTTCAGTGTAATTAAAGCGAAATACATGTTTTGGTAAAAATAGCCAGGGACAAAACATAGCTCAGTAATAATTGTAATGTAAAAATGGAACTATTCCACAAATAAACAATTTTAAATTCAGAATCCTAATCGGTAATTATACCGGAATTAGAATTTAGACCATAATCGGTAATTGTTTTGGAATCGGTAAAATATTGAAATGACCCAGATCTTTTTCATAATACGTTGTAATCGTTTTGTAACCGTTAGTTATATAGAAATTCCATAAAAACGAAAAATAGTGAGAGCAAATTGTGAGGTAGGTTCAACCGCATGGTTTTCCAATTGGGGGGCTCAAAGTGTAGTCATAATTATTCATTGATTAGTGTATTTCAACGCCAGAAGAGAGGCCGTTATTGAGGATATTTTTAAACGACATAATGTTCGAAATTATCTGATCAGACAGGAAACGATTGTAAGGTATAATGAAAATACACAACTTGTCGCTATCACTCCGATATATGGTGACTTTATTTTCTGAAAATAATATACGGATGTTCGATTATAGAAAACTGGTCATATTATTCGGACTTCAACTTTATTGGTTTGTAAACAATTTACTGAATTTTTATTTTTTATACATACATACATATATATATATATATATATATATATATATATATATATATATATATATATATATATATATATATATATATATGGGGGGACTGTGTATATATGTATGCATGCATTTATAGACATTGTAAAGAGAAATAAACCAGAGTAGTTTATGCTTAGATAATAAAAATATTAACGTTTATCTATATACAGATTTATCAGTAAACGCCAAAGAATTTTTTTGAAATCTTAATTTTTTCTAGAACAATCAATTATATTGAAGACAAATTCAATCTCGTCAGAAATGAGCCAGGAAGAAATTCGTTCACATGTACCAGATATGCCAAAGGAAAAAATCAATTACACTTAATCCGATTTTTATTTTGCCAGAAATACTCAAAGAAGAGTCAGTTTAAGTGTGGACAGATTCTATCTATTTTGAGATGCAAAAGGAAGAGTCCATCTCTCTTGAACCAAATCCAATTTTGCCAGAGATGTCTACGAAAGAGTCAGCTGAACTTGATCCTTATTTTATTGTGTCATATATACCTTGTGATGAATCAATTACACCTAAACAAAATGCTATTTTGCCGAAGATGCTCAGCTCTTCTTCTGGTAACAATTTGTCAGACGAGAGGAAATCACTTAAACTTTCAAGCCACCAACATCTTTGCTATATTTACTTCCCAGTTATTGAAATACGACGCATACACAAGGGAATGCTCCAGCCAGTGCATTCCCTAATCTGTTGAATTTCCTGATCACAAACTCACCTCCCGTTTCAACGCAATCTCCAAATATAAGTTCAGTAAGTTTTCTTTTTATTTTGCACACACATTTTTTTTTATTTTCTCCTTCTCTTCTCGTCATCGGTTTTGCATATATAATTAGTATTGCTTCAGAATCTTAAATTGCTTGTCAAATTCAAACGTAGAACATAGAAGCATAAGATCGGTCTATGCTTCAGAGTTTTGAGGATATTTTGAGGATAGTTTTTGGAAATATCAGAGAAATCAATGTTTTACTTGTCATAAAGATATTATTAATTTAAACACAATAACAGATTTATCCATGCTGTACGTGTAGTAATTAAATTGTTATATCAACTTAATTGTGATAAACTATATATTTGCACACCTATAAGAACAGTATTTCATTAGTGTAAGCTGTGGATATTTATTTAGTCTTTCTCATACCAAATTAAGCATGTTGTCATTTGTGACGTAATCGGGTTATTAATAAAGATCGAATGTTACGAACAGAAATAGGAGTTTAGGAAAAAGATATCACATTAAATTATAAGTCCTGCGGGTTATTATAGTAAGGAGCGGAGAACACACCGAAAGTATTATAAAATCAAAGAGTTTGACGAAGGAAAATCTTGTTGTAGACATTTTAAAGAGATCTTGTGTGGGGGTGGAAATTTGTTGCTTGTTAGGTTATACGTAGGAACTACATCCAGGTTTAGCAAAGTGCGATGTGTTTATCCCAACGAAAAGCACAAAAAAGCAAAAATATGTAATACCGCTGCACTATCACAAAAGGTGGAGCTTGGGCTATAGTATGGCATCTAATGAATGTGAGACTCATTTTGGACATCCTTTTATAAGAAGGCACAAATACGAGATGCACGAGCGAAGATGTAGCAGAAGTGATTTCATTCAGGGCAAATTATAGCTTTGAACATATCTAAAATATGCTCTCGTATGAGTCATTTTCTGGTACAGTAAGAAATTTTTAAAATATCTTAACTCATTTGTTCTGTAATTCTTTCGCCGAATAAATAGTAGATAACCAGGCGGGTTTTCAGTTTATTTAAGCTAATATTAATTACCTGTGCCATTTACTGAATGAAATCTCCAGTGTATTATTTGCATTATTCGGACTACTGTTCTCATCTGAAGCGTCATATTCACTAGGTCTTGTCGATGTAACTATGCTCTTCTTTGATGTATCCTGTCGACACCGTAATTCAAACACAGGTTCAAACAGAACCCTTCTCCGTATTTGCATGCTCTCACATCATCAAACATAACTGGTATTTCGCAGTTGTACATTCTATCGCCCATACCATCCATTTAAACTTTAAGCTTCAGGAGAATGTTTTTATTAAAACTGAGCGTATCAAATAAGATTATTACTACGCCATGTATATATATATATATATATGTATGTGTGTGTGCATACTTCTCAGACTAGTTTTAGATTTGTAGACTAGACCATAAATCTAAACATTCGACGTAATCCAATTATAGATCTCATATGAAATTTCGATCCTTCCGTATTTTCTGAGACGAGATGTAAAACTGTGTAGCAGCCGCTTTTCCTAAATATTTCAACTCGAGTTTAAAATATTTGTAACTCAATTAAGGGTAAAACTATTAGTTGATCCATGCTGCAACTGAAAAAAAATGTTTTTTTTTATTTCAAAGGATGTTAAATCTATTATTCCGTCCGAGGAGAAAGATTCGATGGAGACTTCAAAGCAGCCTTTACAATATTTATCAGAATCAGAGTTTCCCGAAATTCAATTGCAAAGTTCTAGAGGAGAAAGTGAGATATACATTATTTTTCGCATCCATTTATTTGCACTTGTTTTCTAATACGTTTACTATTTCCCATTTCCATCTCACATTTATGAAACTCTATGCTTTGCCACTCCTCGCTATTTCTGTGTACAATTATATATATATATATATATATATTTATATATTATATAAAATATACATATATATATATATATATATATATATATATATAAAATAAAAATTACAATTAAATTTACCAAAATTATGCCATATGGTAAAATTAAAGTATATTATAAATATTAAAGAGTTAATATTTATAAAATTATCTCAGCCAGATGTAAAAGCTCGATAGAACCAAATAGGAAATAGAGCTTAAAATATGAGTAAACAGTTAATAAAATATGTTAAAAACACTTTGAAATTAGTTAAAAACATATTTAATCTGAAAAGGAAACGCTAGATAAATCCATAGTCTTTAATCCGCGGACTTTCGAAGAAATACTATTATAAATAAATTAGCAAAATACTGGATCGGATTTTGCATGCAAAAATGTTAGAGGAAACAACAAGTAAATACTTAAAGTGTACGCTAAATTTATACTTTCGTATATTAATTTTATGTGAGTAAATTAACTAGTTATATATATATATATATATATATATATATATGATACATTTAAGAACATCGGTACAATTGAAAGTTTATGATAGTAAAACTATTCAGCTTACAAAATGATATTCAGGCTAAGGAATCTTTTCTTTACTCTTCTTCTTTTCTGTATTAGTATGCTCAAAGACAATCCAAACACTACATATATATATATGTATGTATATGTATATACATATATATATATGTATATGTATATATATATATATATATATATATATATATATATATATATATATAGTAATACACATACATTATATACACACATATATTACGATTTTATTGTTTCAGTATTTATTTTCAATGCTACCTAACACATGAGTGAACAGAATTAGTAATTGTTCAAAACACATATTTCACTATAGTTTGGCAAGATAATCTGTATTTTATCTCCGTGATGACTCGTTGTTCGTTGCATAGAATTAATGTTATGGTTTGATTTTATATATAACATCAAGTTATACCACAGACCAACACACACTTTGGGTGATAAAACAAAAAATGCCTTTAGATAAGTTGCTGTATATTTTGTTATATATTACTACCGCGAATCGAATCAATTGATTTTACAAGAGTCTCTTTCAGCATTTTTGTCATAACTTCAGATATTCACTCTTGTAGAGGAGATCCATCATTTATAAAATCAAATTTTCCGTGTTGCTTCAAGCACTAATAATGGACCAACTTTTCTCTACTAACATCATGAGGATCTCCACACTTTTTATTGTTGTTCTTGAATGAGTGAATGCGAACTACTTTGAAAGAGATATGCGCCTTAGTGACTTTTACGAATTACCTGCCATAACTCTTTACGCCATGCTTCTATTTTCCTGAAGATGAATGAAACAGCAAGCGTTCTCCATCAAACTAAGAACAATGTTGAATAACTAAAAGGAAGATAACGTGTAGTTATAACTGTCATGTCGCAAGAATATTCTGTGATATTAGTTTAGGTGATTCCTCGACGACAGAAAGAGCTGCTGGCAAAATCTCCGCATTTATTAATTTTAAATAAAACTCAATGTATTAAACCTTTTATCAAATTCATGAATTGTATAAATTATATTTCACATCTAAAAAAACTGCTTTAAAATAGAAAGTCATGTAAATGTGTTTATCTCTCTCATTCTTATCTCGTTCTATATAAATATAGTGGGTTTTAAAGAAATAATCCAATATAATTTTTCTTTATACTATGCCAGTCCCAATGGACTGGTGTGAAGTTACCCCTCCAGCAACGCCCATGGAAGTTCAACCTATTTATTCTTCTACATACACATTACCGCCGTCTGTCTTGATTCATGAAACTACACACAAACAATTTCCATGTGAAAGTCTGAGTACGGTAAGTATTCCTTTCCTAAACACATTTAATTGATTCGATTCTTTTTATGTTGAGTTTTACTTTTTTGAATTACATAGAAATATGCATATTATTGAGTGTTTCCAATTTGTACATTAGTTATACAAACACATTGTCCTTTTTATCATCCGAACTAGAAGGATGGCTTCCGAAGCATCACGAACGAGCGAATTTCTTATTCTCTTTTTTAAACTAATGAATTATTACTGAGTAGAGAAAATATAAATATAATAAATTAAAGTTTAGATCTGAACAGGATTATAGAATTATTGATTTAAATGTGTGTTTATTCGTTTTAACGATTTATGATCATTAATGTTTAGCTTATTAAAAGACAGCCCTGTTGTAGTTTTCATGTACACTGTTCCAAAGTAACGTTTTTCAGAGATAAGAAATTCTTGGAAATTATTTTTCCCACAGAAATTTAGTTCGATGTTAGCCACAGAGAGGAATTATTGAAACATCATTATCTTATTATATAACAAGAAGCAGCTAACTTTGACAATTTCCATGAAACTGACAATAAAATAAAGAAAGACTAATAACTCGCATGCCATAAAGAGCATTAATGATTAACATAGTTTTAATAAAAGGTGAATTTTATAAACTCCAAAGCAATAAGGAAATTACGTGTTGGAAATCTCCACAGAAGTGACAACGACACGCCATCTGAAGACGGGGTTTAAGCTTATATAGAAATACAAATGCATCAGGTAATTTTAAGGCAGTCTGAAGGATACACAATTTTCCCTAGAAACTTGAGCAACATATTCAATACAATGTACCAGTTACAGACATAAAGGGTGACCTAGTACTATAGGATTATTAAAACGAGAGAGTTCTTCCAAAAGAAGTTCAGCATTTAATGAGAACTAAACAAGGGCCAGATTCCTGAGAGTAAATGGGGATAACCAAGGATTTTTAGAGGTCGAAATTTTAAGAAATACCGTTTCCGTACTGCATCTCATGTTCCAGATACGTAAAGAAATAATCAGCAAGAAATTGACCACAAATATTATTTAAGGTCAGACTAACGTAGTTGGATCGTTTGCATAGATGCGAAAATTGTATCCGAAAACAGAAGAGGAAACAAATTAACACCAAGAAGATATTGGGAAATAATTCTCTAGGAGAGAAAAAGATTAACAGTATATTTCCCATGTTTCAATTAATTCTCTCGGAAAGGAAAACATTGTCATTGAATATCTCTGTTAATGGACACCAGTGTTATTACAACCTACTAAAAAGAAATAAAGGCTTTTCATATTATTTCTTCTACCAAATCCATATACTATATGTCTGGATTTGTAACTCTTTCAGAAGTGACCACGCGTTCTAACAAACGTTTCTAATAAACGTTTGTTTATGTTTTTAATTAAAATTATTTTTATATTTTTCTTTTAATAGCCTATCGCATCTACTCTTCCCGCCGAATGGAGTACGTTGCCACCAATTACACAGCAGGAAGTTCCATATCCAGCTACGATCCATTTTCCTACTCCACAGATTTCAAGTGTTCGAATAGAAGGTGAGATATGAAAACGGTGTAATACTTCTCTATCTTTTGCGATTATTTATTTACCACTGAATTTTTTCATGTTTCTCTCTCAATTACTTCCTTCTTAATTTTTATGCAAGTATATTTTATTCTTTCTGGCTTGCTTTCGTTTCCCCCTTCGCTCACTTTCTTGTGTACGATAGGTTCCCTTTTTGGCGCTCACTATTTTTCTCTAACTCACCAGTTAACCCCTCCCTCTTTGCAGTCTTTCGCTTTGTTATTGTTTGGCCCTAAGTAATGTTTTTCGTTCTGTTAAAAAGATGTTCTAATTCAGTTTTGGCAATGATCTTTCAGATCCAATGGATTGTTCTGAAATATCTCCTCAAACAACGGTGTTCTCAAGTACAGCTTCGAATGCGATTCATACAGAACTGTCATCTG
This sequence comes from Euprymna scolopes, assembly GCF_053919585.1. Classification (NCBI taxonomy): domain Eukaryota; kingdom Metazoa; phylum Mollusca; class Cephalopoda; order Sepiida; family Sepiolidae; genus Euprymna; species Euprymna scolopes. Next base: position 165,163,287 of record NC_136487.1, on the reverse strand, counting down.
CCCTCCAAACACATCCTGGCCCATCCAATAGCTTTAATCAAAATGCAAATAACCTTCCATTTATATCGGAAAATTCTAATTCAGTAAGTGTTGTTCTTTATTTTTTAATACAGATTCTTTTCTGTGTTTTATTTCCATCAGTTTTGATAAATGTATTGTTTTTGTATGGAGAACTGCACTGTATAAATAGTATTCAGTATTGACAATAGCAACGTTAGAACTATCCATGTTAAATTGACAAACAATTACAGGAAACTATTTCGAGCGATCGCTGAAGTAATATATAATGATCCTTTTTTTCTAATGATGGGTTATACTGAAATCTGACTATTATAGTTCGAACAAGAAATAACAACAAAGGAAAACCGTCGTGAAAAAAGTATAAGAGAGAACAGAAATAAAAGTAAATCATAGTATTCAGTGTAGTTTTACTTACTTTATAAATGAGTTCTCTTATGTAAAAAAAAACATGTCAAAGTCGAAAGGACACAACTTCTGAAATTTTCATCACTCGTTCAATAATTATCCTTTCTTGATAATGATATTCGGCATTGTCATGTTGACCTTTTTTACTGAGTTTTATTCGTTTCATGTGTAAATTTACACTTAAGTAACAGTATCTAAGATAAACATCAGCAACTCAAAATATAATTCGGTTATTGACAATCATATTTATTCATTCCAGTTTATTCGTTAAAATCTCGCAAATGACATCCTTTTTTTCAGTTTAAACTAAAATCTTGCAACTTAAAAGATAGCTTAATTAAATGTAATGCCTCTAAATAGCATAATCAGAATATTTTTAAAAGAAAATATGATTAAAATATGAGTTATTCGGATGAGTCTGGATAAGTAGTTGTTGACATTGTATTTAGAAGGATAGCTGGATTATGTTAATGTCTTCCGCAGATAGGAAGTCATTAGAAAAAAAACTTGTGTTGATAGAAAATAAATTAGGTGGTATGCTTATGATAGAATAACGGGTACTACTTTGCAATTTGGTTAGCGTGTAGCTATTGCAGGGAATATTAAATGAGGATACATCACATACGGTAACTCACTCAAACACTGTACATGTAAATGAAAAAAAGAGGCGATAAGGGTAGTAACGACTATGATGAAAGAACGTCGCTATAAAGAAGAGATATCAACATTTTGATTTAAAGTCGATTTCATACAGTTTGAACGCAATAAAAATGATGTGCGGTGCACCCCGGCAGTAGTCTGAAAGATATTCGAATCTTTTATAGAAGTATTAAAATGATATAAATGTTTTCCTAGTAAACCGGGCAACAACTTAACTATTAGTTTTCACAGATCTGGAATACGAGCTAGTTTTTTTTTTTAATTAATTAAAACGATGTATTTAATTCATTACACATCTCTCGGGGGAAACTAAACTGTTTGTATCCTTTCATTGCTGGTGGTTTTCTGATGATGTATTTCCCCTGTATACATAAGAATTTTATATATATATACACATATATATATATATATATATATATATATATATATATATATATATATATATTCGTAAGTTTATAAGAAAGCCGCAAAGTGTCTTACTTAAGTTTTAGTTTTGCATTTGTTTACGTCTCAAATTCAAACAAAATGTGTTTCTCCTTTTCTTCTCGCAGCCTTTCAATCCCAATTTCCCCTCCCAATGGAATGTTTTGCCAGCGACTCCAATACACTTACCCCCATATTCTCCAGCAACACAATTTTCTACGCCACACAACTCAACATTTACAACGGAAGGTGAGATTTCAACTTTCCTTCATCAAATTAACTAGTTTTTCACTGCAACAGTTTCTCACTCTTTATTCTTAGTTTTTGTCTACCTTCCATTATATCTTGCGCGTTATGTCCTCTCTCATGACTGGTTCCTTTCTCACTCTTATTGCGCTTTTCACACTGTCGCCCCCTTCGAATTTGTCGCTATCATGCGTAATAGTCTGTCATTTACTTACTTATTTCACTATCTGATTTACTGATTTCTCTCGTTCTCGATTTTTCCTCTTTTTGTATATTTACTTCTATTAAATCCGAGTATGAATTTATTCTGACACTCATATTCCAGATCCAATGGACTGCTCTGAAATAGCTCCGCAAACTACATCGTTTTCAAATCCAGTTTTCAGCTCTTTAAATACAACTTGCACGGCACTGCCATTTGCCGCCTTCACACCGCCTACGCCATTCAATGTATTTAGTCAAAGTGCAAACAACGTTCCAGATTCATCAACTTGCAGTTCAGTAAGTATTTCCACTTTCCTACCAAATACTTTTGTTTACTATTTATATCTCTTTGATAATTGGATTTGTCTGAAATAAGCACCTGCTCTTTATTGGCAATATATAATTTGACAGAAACAATATGAATCGTCCATGTGTACTCGACAATCATTTACAAGGAGCTCCTTTGTAAACGCACTTGAGTCATAAATAGTTTTTCCTTTTTGTTTTTATTAATGAGTTGCCGCATGTATTAAACAATGCTGACTAAAAAAGAGAATGTTTAAGAGTTGCGGAGATCTTACTTTACAACACAGGGTTATTCATCATCCCTTTCTGAGATGAGATGGTGTTCATCCTTTTGTTATGCAAATGAAGAAGATACAGCATTTTAATTGAAGATCATTCACATTTAAAATGCCGGAAATGCATACAATAGAGCGCAATTGATTTAAAATAACCACACGGAGATGCCTTGTCTAATCTGTAAATTATAAGATATACTTAGAAATTATAATACATTATAAGATATACTTAGAAATTATAATACATTATAATATATACTTAGAAATTATAATAAATTATAATATATACTTAGAAACCTATACGAAGACTGTAGACTTATTCAGGCAAATCTGCCATTCAAACAAATTTGTATTCAAAGCAGAAATCGTGCGAGGCATTTAATTTATGTATCTTTCCATGATTTCGAAATATAATTGTTGACTTCTTTCATGAATGCATTTTCAATTCAAAAATGTAAATGTCAATAAAGCAATGAAGTTGGAGTGACAATTTTACTATTTTTTAAGTTATGAATCAATAAATTTTCTGGATTTAACTAAGACTTATATTAGCTTCCCTCTATTGTTCTCTATGTTATTATTAAGAAACTGACCATTCTTGTTTCGTAACAATTTCTTATGTACGTTCTGTATCCAACGAAACTATTACAATTCTAAAGTAATGAAAATCTGTTGTCAACAGCTACATAGAAAATTAAGAAGATCATTTTAAATCATTTTTTGCTACTTTTGATATTTCTTTAACATTATCATTACGAAATATATTTTCATGAATCAAATTTAAATGAAATATCTATTTTTCACCACAGATGTTCCAATCCACTAATATTTTATCAGCAGGTGAGTTTAACATTTCTAATAAATTTATATCTAAAAAATGTTTCTTTATCTTTCTAATAGTTTCTCTGTGTATCCCTCGCGATAACACATTTCTTTCTTTCCTCCTTTTCCTTGCTGTTACTATTCTTTTACATAAGGTACTATTCTTGTGGTTGCCCCTGATCTATCTCTCGTATTTCACGTGGTTTTGTCGTTTGACTCTATCTCTCTCACAAGACCCTGTTATCACTATCTCTTCATCTCTGATAAAGCTCTTTCTCTCTCTTTTGCCAGATGAACTTACTATTTATATACACGCTGCATAAATATCACATTGTTTTGCTAATACTTTTTTTCAGTTCCAATGGAATTGTCTGGGGTATCGCGACAAACAATATCCTGCACGCGTCAAATTCTGAAGGCTAAAAGGAAAACATCGAAACAACCAAGATCTGCTGCCAATACTCTACACGGTCCTTTCATATTAAGCCAAAATATTAACATATCCTTTTCTTCGTCACAACTTTACAGTTCAAGTTCAGTAAGTTTTTTATTGGTTGCATTTTTGTTTATCTTGTTGTCATAAGTTTTTCTATAGTTACTTGTCTTGAGAAGACATCCGATTCTTATCGACAAAATCAAATCAAATCGATTATTCTTACATTGACAACCAGATTCCAGTTGTTTCTTCGCAAAACTATTTTAGATACACTTTTTATATCTTTAAAAAATTAAATCACAAGTTTAAATTAAAAATGTAGAAAGCCGAATAATTGAATTCACGTGATTCAACGATTAAGTTCGTAATCTGCCCTATCTGAATTTACTCCTTTTAAAACAACATATTTAGAAAAGAGTTGTGTATTGTTTCTCTTCTGAAATGCGATATTATCGTGTATTTCAGGGAAACAATGTTTACGTAATGTCTTTCACAGAATAAATTTTCTATGAAAAAAAGACTGGTCATGTTTAAAGTTAGGAGATCTAAGAGAAACTCATTTGCAGTTTCAACGGACAATTTCTATGTAAATAACAATAGATTAGAAACTACTAACATGTGAGAAATCAGCATTAGAGCCAGAAGAGATGCATTACTTCAATTTGAATAGACGCTGATTCTATAAAATGGCAAGGCAAAAAGAAATTGTCCGTTAGACATCTTAGATTCTTAATACGTGGAATAGCTAAAGTAAACCTGGTATGTAAATATATCCATGGAAATGTGAGCGCTACATTTCGAAGAAAGAAATAATTGAAAATGGCGTTATCCTATTAATTGGTATTGTTTTTTTTTCTGCTTATTTAATAAAAAACAAACTGCACAAAAGACCCGTTGAAGTCAGCTATAGTTTTCGCATTTTAATATAATCATAATAGATTTGTTTCATATTTGTATAAATCTATGAAAGATATAACATAGCAAAAATAATAGTTGATGTGTGTTTTAAATTACAATGAAATATGTTTTGTTTGTTCTTAATACAGCCTTTTGCATCTAATTTACCTGATACCAGGGATTTCTCACCACCAACTTCACAAGCAATCTCCTCATCTGCGTCAGCGGCCATTTTCTCAATAGTACAAAGATCACGATTTCCGACCACAAGTGAGACTTACAATTTTATTACATTACTTTATGCTTACTAGTTTTTCTTGTGATTGTTTCTTTGTCATTTCCATTTAGATTTTCTCCGCATTTTTCTCGAAAACTAACAATATATATATATATATATATATATATATATATATATATATATATATATATATATATAATGTTCCCTTTAAAAATAAATGTCTTAGCATATTTATTTAGGTGGATAATGTACGAGTTATAACAAGGGATTTCTATAGGTGTTACGTATTAAGAATTTCCTACACGTTCACGCATTTCCAAAACACAAATTTTCCTATTGCTATAATTTTTTTTTCTTTTTCATTAAATTTAACAAGAATTCAATGTTACATATTATCGGAATTGATCATGAAATATCTCGATCAAAAACGCTACATGTCGTCAAAACATCCTCAAACGTTTTCTTTTTTACGCAGATCCGCCTGTGCTTCCCAGTGGAAGGAATCCTTTTGCAGCATCTCCGTTATCACAGGATATTCCCAGACCCCAACAGCCTAGAGTTACAACCTTACCTAAAACCGGGTAAGTTGGGAATGTGACGTAAAAATGATTGAATTTGCAATCACAAAGATAAATCAATTGTGACCAAAAAACCTGAATATATATTATTTTTACATGGTGGTCACCATATATCAAGGCCCGGAAGCCACTCGGGGATAAGGGTTATTGCGTGTACAGTAAGCGATGGGATAGTATCGATGTAATAGTTAGTATGGAGATTTGATAAATTGTCTTACTTAAGGGAGCGGTTCATCAGGAATTTGTGTATGTTGGACTTGAAGACATCCAAGATGTAGTCAGGTGTGAAACAGGCAAACGGAAGAGAGTTCCACAGGCGTGCACGACTAAGAAATAACCTTTGTTCCTGGAATCTACTTTTTTATTAAGGCACATATAAAGAATGGGAGAAATTATTGAAAGTGTTTCACCTAGACGGGTATTTATCGTGAAAGATTGGCGAGCGGGTACCAGAGAATGGAGATCAGACGAGAAATTGCCATAGAAGTAACGCTAAAATAAAGACAGGCTCGAAACGTCTCTTCTGTGGGAGAGAGGTTGCATGGAAGAGAAAAGGGCATCCGCCACTAATCAGCAGAGTTTATTTTGTACTCTCGTCAAGGTAGAATATAATGTTTTTTAGCAGCTCCTGCCCAGATGTGCCAGCAGTACTCAATCCTTGGACGTACTTGGCTTTTATATATAGGTAGAGACTTACATCAGCAGTGATATATCTTCTGTAGCAGAAGAAGGAGCCCACTATTTTCCCAGCGACCTTGGCAACAGACTTGATGTACGTGATCCATTCCAGATCAGTAGTAAAGGTCAAACCCAGAAGCTTATCAAAACATGGAGCCTCCCCAAGACGAGAGTCATCCATTTCAATTGATGCTAGATGGGGATCAGAGCGTTAATGATATAAAGATAAGCGCTTGGTTTTAGATGCATCAAAAGTAACCAGCCACCTATTTCCCCACTGTACAACGCGCTCAAGATCAGAGGAGAGAGAATCAGAGAGAACTTTGTTATTTACAGCCTTTGATGTGTTGTCATAGATTGTCGTGTAATCTCCATACATGTCAATGAATGATTTAAGTATGTATTAAGGGAGATCATTGATGTAGATCAGGAAGAGAGTTGGGTCAAGGATTGAGCCCTGAGGGATCCAGCTTTAATACTGTGGGCCTCTGATTTATGCCCATCAAACACTACTCTTATGAGCCTATCAGAGAGAAAGGAGTTAATAATTGAGAAAACATTTTCAGTAATACCGTAGCAGGAGATCTTCTGAAGTAGGTCTTTATGCTTTGAAGCAATTGCCCTAGAAAGTAAGCCTTTGTCGTGCGATTCACTAATCCTCTGAGATATAACCGTTACCACATCTGGTGCAGATCTAGTAGAACGGAAACCATATTGCATGCACCTAAGAAGGGTTTTTTTTATGCTGAGGCAGTTGACTACTTTTTTTATTTAATATGGATTCCAGTAGCTTACTCATGACACACAGAATCTTATTGGTCTGTATTGAGAGGGCATGCCTTACACCTGAATTCTTGAATAAAGTCTATACTGATGAGGTTTTCCAGGGTGTTGGGAAGCATTCTCCTTAAGGCAACGCTAAAACAGTTTTGTAAGTATAGGTGGAAAGTTCTGGTTGAAGCTTTTGGGATGTGAATGCCGTAAGGTAAACAATTGCATACAGAAAATATTTCCGAAATACAAATTTAATTATAAAATAATCACTTGATAAAAATAGTTAAATATACATAAATGCATATATTTCAAATACTTGGTGTAATACTAAGAATGTGTAATGTGCAGAACAGTCCCAAGTTAACTGTCAAATATATGGTTCAGTTGTGGACTTTCTATATATTCTTAGAAAACAGTGAATGACATGAACACAATTGCATTTTGAGAATATACCATTCAGGAGATGAAACCTCCTGCTTTCAAATCACTTCCCTCCAAAATGCTTTAAAAATGAAATCAAAAGAATTTCATATAGAGAGTATTCTTGGTCTTCCGACAAAAGAAGACGTACCTATAAATGCACCCTTGCTCTTTATATAATAACTACACGCTGGATTTTTTTTTTGATTTTGCACAAGAATTACACATGATATGCGTAAAAAAAATGAACAGCATAGATTTTCCGGGAGAACTCCGGTTGCGCTCCATGGGGTAGTCTTTGATGTTCAAATGCCCCAAATTGATACTTTTGTGCTTATTAAATAAAACTGATGCCCTTAATTTTGCAAACCTTTCTGACAATTGGTAATAACGGATTCGTACATTATCGTGTGTGTCTATACTTCGCAATAACTCTTGGTGCGCTTCACAGGCTCTTTTAGGGCTAATAACCCACTCCATTTTGGAAACTATTTTACCATATTTGTCCAAAAATTATGGGTATGCCTATAATGCATTTTTCATAGTGCTGAACTTAAATTTAAATATGTTAAGGCCTTCGATTATTTGGGGGCTAAATGTGGGGAGCAAATGATGAATATAGTCATTTCTGTTTTTGTATGGTGCAGAACTAATATTTTACATATGTTAAGGCATTAAACAACTCTGTTGTTTTTTTCAATTTAACCATGATTTGTCGGAGCTAAATGGTGAGCGGCAAATGCTGAACTTAGTTATTTTTCTTTTTTGGCCTCGTTCACTGTGCACTCGCGGGAGACCTTGCATGCTTCACTTATTTTTATCAAATTTGGAGTTATACATTGCATTTGTAAAACGATCTATGTGATGGGCAATTATGTACATCTGCTTGCTAATAACTTGTCATTATGCGTTATAGAATATATATATATATATAATATATATTTATATATACACATACACACACACATATATATATACACACACACATATATATATATATATATATATATATATATATATATATATATATATATATATATATACAACAAAAATTGTAAATAGCAAAAATCTTAAGCAAGGTGCAACACTATTGTAGAGCAAATATATATTTTTATTACCATTTTATCTGCTATGTAACACGGAAACCGAACCATGTGTAACTAAGCATATATATATATATATATATATATATATATATATATATATATATATATATATATATATATATAAATATATATTAACTTCCCATACCCTAAACAGTAAAAAAGAGAATAATGTTTTAAACTTGTCAATTGATTTCAATCGCCAGGGTATTACCAAATACACTTATAAAGACAATAAAATTTGTTGAACTTTCAATATTTAGAAGTGTTTAATTTTATATCACTATCCCATTCAAGTTTGGTTATAACATTTATCACACGCACCCGATTGAATTCGTCTCTATTTTATTGAAATGCATTTTTCTACGACTTGAAATCTGCTATATTATTTTATCTAGGTTAACAAAAATAAAGGAATGACCAGCTTCCTGGGATCTCTAAATTAGAATAACAGTCAAGATTATACACGTGCATTACTAGAATTAAATCGATAAGTATGTATATTATAAATTTGGTGCCACCTCTCTAATATATCCTCTTGATATTTTTGGATTGGTATGGGCGGATTTTAGAACAACAATCAATCTAGTCTGCTGGAATATCCAGCTCAGTGCAGTTACATAAGTCAGCATCATTTCGATAAGGTGTGCAATTCGTTATTATATAAATATATACATACATGAATGCACACACATGCATATATATATATATATATGTGTGTGTATATTTATATATGTATATATATATATATTCATGTATATGTATATTAAGTAAGATGAGTGATAATTTATAATGAGTGATAATTTAAATCGGTTTCATAAGGAATAACACACAAAATCAATAAATTGTACGATTGTTTCGGATCGATGTTTTATTGTTATAGCCAATGAGTCTATTACAATAATTTTATCATATAGTTTTTTGAAACAAAGTCTCCTCATCAGCAAAAATATTGCTTATTATAATGGCTACATTACAAGGAGCACTGTTTTATTTTAATTTTCTTAATGAATTTACTAATACATTAAAATAAACTCTGCCCTTTAGACTCTTGTTCTAATCCCTCAAATATATATATATATATATATATACACACACACCCACCCACACACACACACACACATATATATATGTATATATATATATATATATATATATATATATATATATATACGAAGATTTTACTCAATAGCAGATCTATTAAAAGGGACGTAATATTAATTATAAAGATTGGACGCTGTAAAATCGTGGATATGAAGACAATTCGAAGAAATTAAAGTGAACCTTAACTTTGATCTAGAAAACAGAAATGTATCTTCTTTTTTTCAGAAAGATAGCTTATTAAATGTTAAAACTATCTTAGAAAAAGTAATGAAGCAAAAGCAACGAGTCTGCTTGCGCTAAATACAATCAACGATGGCTATGTGCATGTGTTTTCATATTTAGATTTAAATACAATAATTTCTAAGTTTATTAAACGATCATTAACAATTTTGAATCACAGTCACTCTGTATACGAGTTACATGTAAGCTATACATATTTTTTAAAGTTTTGTTTCAAGAAATAGTAGTAAAGAAAAATATAAGTTGTTTAGGGAAAATCGAGTACTTCCTATTATTATGAAATTTTTAGCAATATCCATTAGACATCAACATTGTAGATATTTTAGATTCTTTTGCTTTTTTAATAGCAATGTTAGCACAAGTCTAAGCTTGTCGTTTCACACAAACATGAGTAAAGAAAAAAACTTCGAGCTGGAATTTTTTTTTTTTAAAGAAAATGTTTTTATTAGCTTTACTTTCCCGTTTAGACACCACTTAAACGTCCATCTCGCCAGGTGTATATTTTTCTTCTTCCTCCGACCGCATGTCGGTCATAGCCGGTTTATGCTCATTTTTGACATTACACGTCAATTTTCGTCAACGACGGTTTTTTTCCAAACCACGTGATGCATTTTTCTCCGTGTAACATTTTTCACGCGCACACTTCTTAATTTGCACATGCGCATTTGTCGGCTACTGCTGCTTACTTTTTCGTAAGCAAGCCATTCTTCACTACTGATATTACCACAAGCTGATATATTATATGTTACACCACCTCCGATTTCTAATTTGCATTGAATTTTATCTGTAGCTATTAGACATAAATATATCGAGATTGCATGCATTGCAGTTGTTTCTAAAGTTTTTTACATTTTGATATTAATCATTTTTCTGATTCCTCTAATAAAAATATTATGACAGATTTTGATCACAGTCAGAATCACGATTCCAGATATAAAATACAGAACCATTACATCTTGAGTTTAAACATTGAAAGGGGGTATAAATGTTGTGCAAACCTATTTTGTTTTTCGTCTTTAATTTTACCTGTCCTAGGACGGGTATAATTAAAGTAATATAATGTGTACAAACACAATGCGAAAACACAGAGATTGCATCTCAAATGATTGCAATTGCAATGCAACGTAGGGATAATTGAAACAGAGGGTAAAGACATCACAGCAATTTAGGGAATCGAGGTTGGTCAAATTTACGGGAAATACTTTTCTTATACTCTCGTATAAATCTCCTGCTTCAAGATTTCAAAACAGCATCTAATTATCCTTAATAGTCTTCATTTTCAATCCAGCTAAAAAGTAAGGACGATACTACGGCCCCACTTTCCCTTCATGAAATGTTGTGAGAATGTATGTATTTATGTATGGGTATATATAATTTATATTATATATATAAGACGTCTGGCTCAAAAGCCTAAAATGAGAGTCAAAGATTGTTTGCGGCCGACCTTAAAAAATGTGAGATAGATGAAATATCCTGGGAGAGTCTTTCTTTGGATCGTGGAGAAGGACCTTGCGGGAAGCTGTTGGCAAGTTTGAAGCTAATCGAACCCAGTATGAGAGACTGAAACATGATATCCGGAAAGTGCGGGAGAATAGAGCAGTGGTTGGAGTGGGACGCAAAATTGGTCTGGAGTTTGAGGTGTGCGGAAGAATATGTCTGAACTAATCTGTGCTGATAAACCACCAGAAATACTCATGAGCGCAGTGGGCCACAAAACAGTCTAGTTTTGCCAGATCTAATGCGTGCCAACTGCGGGCTGACATACAAACAGCAGCTGGTTTGAAGCGGCATTTGATTATGCATATAAATGACCATCAAGAATGTGCTGCTAGCAGCGCACATGTCCGCACAATGTGTACCAATGAATGCCAGAAGGTGGCAGGGCTTAAAAGTCCCTTTCGTGCGGCCAATCACTTATTTGTTTTCGTGTATCTGCATATATATTTTGTGCTATATCATGTAACGGCAACGTTCGAAAACGAATTTGCTGTCACCATATAATTTTCAGTTTCTATTGTATATATATATATATATATATATATATATATATGTATATATATATATATATATATACGTATGTATGGGTATCTATGCCTGCCTTGTAATGGTATGCTAGTGCATATTCGTGTTTATATATTAACACATGTGATTATCTGTCTGAAGTTAGTTGTGTGTATGTGCAATTAAATACAGTTCATGATGGGGCAATAATATTCATGGGCAAGTTTGAGGCTAATCGAACCCAGTATGAGAAACTGAACTCGACACCAAAAATGGCGAATAAAAGGCATCTGTCTAATCGGAAAAATATCCTGTCCATCTTAGGACATGTTTGACGAAAAAAAAAAACTACGATAAAAATTCTACCCGTCATGTTTTATTAAGGAAAACTTTTTATTCTAGTCTGTTTTCCCATTTTCAAAATTTGAACTTTGATCAGATTGCTGTTTATGGGCGAACTATCACCATTTCTTATATCCTCTGTTCGGACTCATCACAATCTGTCCACTCTCTCTCTCTCTCTCTCTCTCTCTCTCTATCTCTCTCTGCCGATGTTTACTAATTGATTTATCTAACTAATTTGTAGATATCTGAAAAATAGCATTTCCATCTTCACTAGTATAAGTCATTTAGATAATTACTTGATGCCCTATCATAACTTTATCACTACATTTTAAACTAAATTATTAGGATTATATTTGTAACTAACATTCCTAAATCCATATAAACAAATATTTATACGAAATATTTGTATGGTTCTAAAACATCTTTTGCTGTCAATTTTTTCAGGCTTGAATAATCATCATGATCTTCTACTAGCACACTTTCCGAGGTTCTCCCGTCAGTATATTGTGATTGTTTGTTTATTATTACTTTGATTTTGATTTTGTTTCCGTATCTCATATTTCTTTCGTTTTAATTCTAGAAGGCGCAGAAGATCTGGAGCCGATTATTAATTCTTTCGTTGCTGCTTGCATTATGCCATACTCAGAAAGTTTCAAAAGTTAATGGGGGTGTATTGTGGAAGACTAATAAGGCAACCCTGGAAAAGGCCATTACAAATTCTACAGTTTTAGAAAATCCAATAAAGGAACAAACCTGCACAAATAAAATGAATGACTAATTTTTTAAAAAAGAAAGAAATACGCAACAATTATTCGTGACCTTTTTCTGGTACTTCCAATTTATCTGAGCTTCACATATATTAGTTAAATATCCCCCGGAATCAAAAGCATGATGTATTTTTGTTTATAGAATTTTAATACAAATCGAATGTTGCTTTATTCACTGACTCCTATTATTATGCTCCACATTTGTTTTTTTATTGTATCTTTTCATTTTAACACAATAATTGCACACGGTCATACACTTCAATTATATTTAATTCTATGAATTAATAATCATCTGTAACTTATGAGAATGTTTTCGGGGATAGGACTTTTCTTGTCCACAAACATATTTATCTGGTGGTTAATGTCAGCAATTGCTTAATTCAAAGGTTAAATCATCGATAACAAGAATTCAGCGTTAACTTCTACTGGAGTAATACCTGTAAAAAAATTCTACAAGTAGTCGTTGATCACTCATTTATTTTTTGTATTAAAATAAATAACTGGCGGGAAATTACGATGACAATAAAGATAAGAATTGAAAACATGTCATTAACGGGGATAAACAGCCACAGTTAAAATAAGGCATGACGAAAAAACCAGTGAACACATATAATCGCAGAAGATAGAAACCCGTCATTCTGGAAAATCTTTAACGGTGCTGTTCTTAAAGAGTGCCTATAAATTCACTCACTATAAACATCCACATGGTAGCATATCAACTGCACTCCAGAGCTAACAATCATCTCCCTTGTCAATGCGCCGATGATGACTGCATCCACACTTGATTATTTGGAAACCACTCACATGACCCCGGTATCATTGTAAGCTTAGACACCTCCAAGGTATGTGAGCTTTATCTCATCCTTATTATACTTATTAAGAAATGGTCTACAATAAACGCATTGCTGAATCATGTTTCTCTACAAATTTGGAAATGGAATTTGTGGTTCGAGTGTGACCCTCTCAATTATCGCCCTATCAGTCTCCTCCCACTGTTCGGTAAACTTTGAGGCGCTAAATAATCAACCTAATAAACCTCCGTTAAATTTCTCATCTTCTTTAAGACAACCAGTATGGCAATGGTTCTACTCCAGATATTTTAACAGTCATTTTTAAACACATGCACTGAATGAGAAGGGGAAAGTTAGGGATGTAGCCCTTTATATAACAAATTCCCTATATAATCTCTGGCACGAGAGGTCTTCAGTTTAAAATTAAATCTCACAGTATAACTAAACTTTCCCTCTTACAAAATAGGACCATCCAGGTTTTCATAGCTGTACGTACGTCAGAGTAGCATACAATTAATGCGGGAGTGCCTCGTTGATCAATTCCTCGACCATTATAATTACTGATTTACGATCTCCCTGATAATATGCTGTCCGAAATGGATATATTTGACGATGATACAACACTGTATAACATGCACGAGGATAGAACTGAGGTACATAAATCAAATACAATAACAGATTTGTTAGAAAATGGCCTCCGGATCATGGTGGAATGGAGCCGTAGAGGATAATAATATGTAATGCGAGTAAAAATAAGCTGCTCGCATTTAAAAATTAAAGAAAGTCTCTCCAACCATCAATATGTATGGCAAATAGCATCCTACCTGAGAATCGTTCCTTCAAACTCCTAGGCTTACTATTCACGAGAAATATGACTGGAACACATACATTGATGACGTTACAAAGGCTATGGAAAAGAAGGTAAGTTCCTTTAATTGCGCTTGAAGAATCACACCTTAGAGTGTCCTGTATATCAACAAGGCCGCTATTCACCCATGCATAGTGTACCGTTGCCTAATCTGGGCAGGTTCATCTGCCACTAGTCTGCCCCTCTAAGATAGAGTCTAAAATGAGTCTTTGATCTAATAGGTCCATTTTCTCATTACGTCCAACCCCTATTCCATCTCTGCAATGTTGCATCTTTGCCCTCTCTTTACAAGTATTTTAAAGGAATAACACGTTGCACGTGTGCTCTGTCGACGTACATTTTCCCGACAAACCCGCTTAGTACAAAAGTGCATCCATTTACCGTGAAGTCCATGAATGCTAAAAAGATGTCTTCCCTTGAACATCAATACTGGAATTATTTTCGTGTTTCCTACTTCTACAGATATGCAATGCATTACTACCAAATAGTAACCCCGTTGGTCTAAGTGGCGATATGCATTCTTAGGCATTAACGTGAGTAAAAACAGAAGAAATGATTAAAACAACCGCTAATATTAGAAAAATTACTAAGCGAAAAATGTGACATATATTTTTCTTGTAGTTCTATTAATACACTTGAATATGACGTTACATGTTATTGAACTTTGTATGGGATTCCTGTTTATTTCCAATGAAGCTCGATTTAATACCAAACTCTTCTACTAGAATTGTGTTAACGGCATCTGCACAGTTTTTTTATGGCAATGCAACAACAAAAACAGCAGCAACAACAAAAAGACAACCAACACTAAAGGAAACGTCTCATTTCACTTATGGTGAGTATCTCGCGACGGATTAAATATTGACTTTCGGTGTTTTTTTTTTTAAATTATTTTATGTATGTTTCGTAGCTCTCGTTTTCTTGATTTTTTTTTCGATCAAGTGTTACTGTTTTCTCACTGTGATCTGTGAGATTGCAACATATCGTTATCGGCTCGCAAATGAACTCTCATTCAAATTATGCAGCTGTGTAACAGAGGTTGGAAAGCGATTTTAAAGAAAGAGTTTTAGTCTAAAAATATTGATAAAATATTTATTCATCTCAGATCATTTACGATTAAGAAACATCGAACGACGTAACCCTAAAAAAATGTATACTTATACACCTATACATCTTATCTTTTACCGTTTAAAATGAAAAAAAAAGAATAAATATCATCTGCTTTTGATGTGTGGTTAACTTCATAAATGTTTTACTATAAATTGGGTATAAGATAGTTATAAAAAGGCATTACAACTGCTATAATAAATATCAACCAAAACATTGTATGTAAGTGTATCATCCAACTGATCGCTTAGGCAGACAAATGCAGACGATTTGCTAGAAAAGGAATTAATACACAGCCAACTCCCTCTCTCTCTCTCTCTTTCTGTCTATCTCTTTCTCTATCTCTGTCTGTCTCTCTCTCTCTCTATATATATATATATATATATGTATATATATATATATATATATATATATATATATATATATATATATATATATATGTATAATTTTAAAAATAATTAGCGGAAGTTTTTCAAGAGCTCTTTCGGCTAGCATCTCATCAGGAGAAAATCGATAGCGTACAAAATAATATTATGTCGAAAATAAAGAGTTCTAATGGGGAACTTATTGAATGTGCCAAAATACGGGGACACTAAAATAAATTTATTAACGTTTAAAAACGATTAAAATATTTGCACAACGAGGAAAAAAAAGACGGGAGAAAAGATTCAAAGTTCTCCAAAGAGAAACAATGCGTTCGGTGTTTCCTTTTGCCGGTACAAAGCAGGTTCACGCACCGCAAGGGAGACAGACTCCAAAATTTTTTGATGTATGTGGCAATTGTCTTGTTTTGTGGGTCCATATACATATATATATATATATATATATATATATATATATATGTCGAGAGACAGAGAGTGGCAGAAAGAAAAAGAGAGAGAGAAAGAGCGTGAGATAGGCAAATAGGAAGATATAACTTTATATGTATATATACAGAAATATATATGTATATATATACATATATATATATATATATATATATATATATATATACGTTACATGGACGAAACAAACAATCAAAAATACCTTTACTAAAACTTTTCTAAAACACCCCCACAAAACAAGACAATTGCCACATACATCAAAAAATTAAACACAATATCTACAACAATTGTGACTATACATCTCCTACAAAACAAACTCCTTAGATATCCCTCTCACAAAGAGACAAAATTTAAATATTCCAGACATCAATAATCCACACATACAAGTCTACAACACACACACACAATCTACACAACCCCATTCAAGCATTTCACAGCAGCATGAATTACAGCCAGAATGCAACAATCTAAAACATACAACATACAATAATAACTCTGTGGAAGATCGCATACTCAGCTGTTTGTATAATGCCAGCAGAAATGATTTTACAAGCGCACAAAACTTATATAATAAAACCACTATTATTTAAGGAAATAAACAAAGTCCATAACTTGTAGATATTCCTTAAGAAATGACAATCCCAGGTTTGAAACATTAACTCTAAAATTATCAACTTATCCACAAAAATATCATTAACAATGTAAAATAAACATACTAATTCTATGCAGGAAAGTCTATCCCACTCCCAAAAGCAATAAAGCGGAACTAAAACCTTGCTTTAAAGAATTTTAACGTAAATTCAGACTAATAGAAACATTGTATTACAAAGGAAACACAGTTGATGTTTTCAGTAAAAAATAAATCAATATTCTTCCTTTCCAATCATAAGAACACAAAAGAACTAAACACCTTCTTTAAAAAAAATTCAACTCACCGACAAATGACAAAACCATTGCCAACTAATATATAAGCAAAACTAAGCACTTGAAAAGATGATGATATATGATATATTTACAAAAGAAGAAGAGAAAGGCATCGCTCATGTAATCATACAGAATCTTACTACAAACAAACATTATAGAATAACTAACTGATAAACATTGCTAGACACACATAGGAATAGACAAAACCGCTTTTTCAAAAATCACCAAATAGTAAAAAATTAAAATAAATGAAATGGTTTACACGAACAAACAACTCCTACAGTCTATATTAGCGCCCAAAATCATAGTGACATTACATTTAGACGCTTGATAGTAGGACCAGCCTGCCCGAAAAGCAGACTTACTAACTTGACAGACATCCTATTACAAACATTCCCCGATCAAATCAAGAGCTACGTAAGGGATTACATTTTTAAGTTCCTAACCACATGCTGTACGAAACAGGACATTTCTAGCTACATTTGACGTTAGCAGTTTATATAGACATATACACCATTAACTAGTAAAAGAAGCAATATTATATTGGACCAAGAATCAGACACAAATCCTACACCCAATATTCAAAAAACAATTTGTCATCAAAACTCTAGATAATTTTAAATAATAAATTCATCGATTTCGAAAAGAAAAACTATATTCAAATACAAGGTACAACAATAGAAACTAAAATTACACCAACATCCGCAACTCATATGCTTACCAACCTAGAAGAGACTCTGTATGAAAAGATAAAAAATACTCAGTCACAATATTACAAGTTATTTATAGAATCTCTGAATAGACCCCTCGATGACTGCTTCATCCGAAGAAAAACCAAGGAAGGAAAATCGAGGTTTTATACACCGTACTTCACAGCCGACACCCAAGATTAAATTCACACCAGAATAAAGATTTGCAGAATTATACTTCTTAGACATCTTAGTAAAAAGTAGACACATCCACATCACCACAAACCAACGGACACTCGATAATAAGTACACTTCAAAATCAAAAAGGTGCATAGAATCTTTACCCTACGCCCTAGTACGTAAAATCTGCACCATAGTAATAGACATACACATCCGAACTATGCAATTAAAAGAAACCCACCTGTGTCTATAAAAGTATACCAGCAGAACAATTGAGAACTCCAATAAACAGAACAAAAACAAAAATCTTGCATACTTCTACACACATGATACATAGATATCGAAAAATCTCGTCCCTCTTAGGCAAAACAGCGAACTAAAGAACTCCTTTAAAACAACAAAAAATAATAAAAAGCAAAAGCCAACCCCAAAAACGTAAAACGCATTCTTAATAATCCAAACCCCCTCCGCACACAACACAAGCAGTCACAAACTGCAACACACAACGATGAATCACATACGCATTATTATTCCGAAACATCAAAGCAAAATAAAAAAGACTGCACGTTCACATATGTTGTGTATGTAATAACATCTGAAACATGCGAATAATTCTACATAATGACAACAACGCCCCTCAGTAATAAAGTAGACTTGTATGGATCCAGCATTAAATCGCAGAAAACAGAGACTTGCATGTTTCACGGTACATACATACATAGAGTTGTAGCAAATTTAGGATACTGCCAATGACTAATCTTCTAACCTAACACCTCTAGAAAAAATGTAAAACAAACTACCACCAAGCATTGAATAAATCCCAAGTACAACGCGTGTAATCAAAACATTAAATACACTTGCACGCACACATGCTTATAAAAGTGTGCACCACAAAACTCGCTTCAAGACAAGCAACCGTCAACACACACACCCAGTCACGTACCATGCACGGCCACACACACTGACATCCAATAAAATACCGATTCCCAAACTTAAGGAATAAGTATAACAAATGCACTGTTCTGCCAACATCCCATGAAAAACTATCACAAGACTAAGACAAATCTTATCAATATATATATATATATATATATATATATATATATATATATATATATATATATGTGTGTGTGTGTGTGTGTGTGTGTGTGTGTCTGTGTGTGCGTGAATATATATATATATATATATATATATATATATATATATACATATATATACATATATATATATGGAAAGCCAAATTTTCCAGGCCATACAAGACGTCATACAAGATGCTTAATCACGATATTTTAATATTACAGAATCAATCTTCGACTATTAATTATATATTACGAGGGATAATATACTTGTTGGGTTAGATTGTTATCTATCGCGGAACATCGGAAATAATAATAATTCATGGTCATCAATGATTATTATTGATTCAATAATTATTTTTTTGAAATTGATATTTTATGGAAGGTTTAAATCTTCGTTGTCATTGTTATTGAAGTCGAAATCCAGGATATTGTTTATAGTTAGAGTTGAGGTCACGAAAAAAAATCCGTTAAGCAATTCGAAAATCTATTGATCAAGTCAACTGGTAACAATAAGGATCTATGTTCACATGTTTGCAGTGGTGGTGGGTGACGTCATAAGTATTGTTAATGTAGTGCACAGTAAAGTTTTGGTGTTGAGATCGGTGGATCGAAGAGCCAGTTGACCTGGTAACCCTGAAAGTGGTGTCAATGTCGACTTTCTGGTTCTCCAAAAGTATTCACTCAAATTGTTTGTCTCTTAACAAAATACTCAGTCTACAGACTCAAGATTTGAGATCAGAAAATCTTTTAATAGGGTTCTGCTCGTAAATATGCTGTCGAAGGGGTCAGACTTCAATAATTTGTAATGCTTTACAAAACTTCTCCATAAATTTTGGCTTTAAAAACTTGAAATTTATATGTAGGTTATTCTGACATAAATCACACTTTTTCATTTGATTTCAGCTGAAACCAATTAATGTAAGGGGATCTTAATTGGGTTCAACTTTATTAAAACATTGGCGTCTATGCTATCTAGCAAATTACTCACCAACTTTTGGGTGTAGACATTTGAAATTATATGAAAATGTTATTCAAAAACAGCCCAAGCTTTTTAATCTGTTTTTTTTCCGAGAAATGGGTTGCACTTTTTACTTTTTGCGGTCTCCAGCAAACTATTAAGCCAATTTTGATTCTAAACATTTGCAATGAAGACATGGAGGTTATTCAGACATGAAGAAAGCTTTTAAATCAGGTTTTGCGCAAAAAACTGAAAATTTTAGATGTAGCTTAGCTGATCACGAGTAAACTTTATATATATATATATATATATATATATATATATATATATATATATATATATTATATATATATACGCATATATAATTTATGTATACATACATATATATATTAATATATATATGCATATATATATTTATATATACATATATATATTTATATAAACATAAATATATATTTATATATACATATATATATATATATACATATCTGTATATATATATATATATATATATATATATATATATATATATATATATATATATATAATTTGAAGGGGGTTAGAAGAGTGATCTAAAGAGCAGAGTGTATTTTAATGTAAAATTGCGGCTTTAATTAAAATACCAGAAAAAAACAGTGATTGATGTAATTAAGGTATATAATAAGTTGGATAGGCAAATGTACAAGAGCTATTTTAATATTTAGTAATGTGATTGATAATTTAAAATCCAAATTACAATTAAAAATTAAGAATCTGTTTCATAAGAAGCAGCAACAACAAAATCAATAAGTAGTACGATCATTTCAGAAACGATGTATTTATTGTGATAGACATTAAGCCACGGACAATAATTTTGACATATAGTTTTTTTAACAGTCTCCTCATCAGCAAAAGTATTGAGTGTTTTTCTATATATGAAATACACCATCAATAAACCCAGCAATTTTTAAGTAAGGCAGATGCATCTTTTAATAGTTCGCCTTTTGAAAACCGAAATTATCGTCAAATCTGTAACTTGTAACTTATAAATGTACGAATAGATATATATATATACATATATATATATATACATATATGTATATATATATATATATATATATATATATATATATATATGAGCAAATAGTTAATAGCATATTTTAAAAACACTTTGAAATGTGTTAAAAACATATTTAATCCGAAAAGGAAACACTAGATAAATAGATAGTCCTTAATCCGCGGAGTTGTGAAGGATAGAGGGTAGGAAATAGCAAAATGCGGGATCGGATTTTGCATGCAGAAGTATTTAATGAAACAACAAGTAAGTCAAAGATCTTACTTGAGAACAAAATAAGTTAAGCAGAGGGAATATGGTAAAGGAAAAGGTGATTACACATAAATGGATAGTCTGGTGGAAGATAAATATATTGGATACATTACATTTTTCTTCATAACTTTAATTAGGGTTACAAGAGTTTACCTCTGAGTTGGACAGTATATTCCTATTAACATTCTAACTAATATAAGAGGTAGTAATTAGAAAATATAATTTTTGACAGTTTACATTTAAGTAAAAATATAAATCAACTATCGCAAAATATTGGACACATTGATTTAATAATTGGTTGCATAGCATTTATTGCGTTCAGCGGCTTCCAATTGTTTTCTATAGTTTGCAAAGATATGCAGGTATTTAGTGCCATTCTTCTTTGCAGAACTTGTCATATTGACAATATTTTGTAAATACGTCTTGTGAACATTGATATTCAATATTTTCCACAATTGTCAATTGGGTGGAGGTGTCGAGACTGACTAGGCAGAATATGAACGCCAATCCCTCATTTCCAAGCCATTCCTGAGTTAGTTTGGCAGTATGCTTAGGGTCATTTTCCTTCTGAAACAGGAAATTGCTATTATGTCCCAACAAATCAGCATATTTCTGGGAGTTTTTATTCAAAATCACCCTGTACATACGTCCATATATTCTACCATTGATGATTTCTAGTTCATCAGTACCTTTGGATGAAAGCATTCCCATACTTTAATCGAAACACCGCAAAACTTTTCCGTAGCAAGGGTATTCTTTTTGTTGTAGGCGGTGCTATTTTTACGCCATACATGTGTGTTTGTGTTTTCTTCAAATATATTTTTTGGTTTCGTCTGACCATATTACCTTGTTCCAAAATATTTGGGGTTGTTCCCTGTATGTTTTAACCGGATTTGACATAGTTTAGCTTAAATAATGGAACTTTTGTTAGGGGCCTTGATAAAAAACCTACACGATTTAGAGCTCTACTGATTGTATCCTGTCTCACATGAATCCCAGTTTCTGTGAGATCGGTTTGAATTTCTTCACAAAAAAGAAAAGTATTTTTTTTATACCATTTTGCTTACCCACCTTGACTTTTTTTTTCGTTTAATTTCTTTGGACGACTACAGCTTGGAATATTTGCAAAAAATTCACCTGGATTTTTATACTTTCTAATAACGTTTCCAACCGTAATAAGTGCTAGATTAAGTTCCCTTGATATTATTCGATACCCTTTTTCATCTTTGCGCTTACTAATGATGTATTTGATCAATATCTATTGACAACTGTTTAGTTTTAGGAATTTTTATAAATGATCTTGTTGACTTTGAAGCAGTGAGCCCAAACTGTAATAATTATTAAATTTTAATATAACGCTCTCTGATTAGGCAGTGATAATTTATTTGCAATATTGCAACTCCCTAAGCAAAAGTAATTTAAATTTATTTCAGAAGAATATTTTTTATGTGTATCCAATACTTTTGGGATTTTTAATTCACATTTTTCCTCAGATATAAACTTTCTAAATTTCATTTGTAAAACCACTACTCCAAGTATAATTTAGAACTGTAAATTTAAGGTAAAATATTAAAGTTATGAAGACAAATGTAATGTATCGAATATATATATATATATATATATATATATATATATATATATATATATATATATTCTGTCAGCCCGGCTTGTCCAGATCATACGATGCGCTTAAACCTGGTGTGTTATTATTATAGAATACATTCCTGAATTTTGTAATTTTATTTTACGAAGAATAATTTCGTCGGTGTATAAGAGTGCTATCTATCGACAATATGTAATCAATGATGAGAGTTCTATCTATCGACACTGATAATCAATGATTATTATTGATTCAAAAACTCTTTTTTTGTAAATGATATTTTAGGAGCGTTTACATCTTGATTGGAAGTGTTATCGTAGTCGAAGTAAATGATATTCTTTTAAGTTAGAGTTTATATTAAGAAAACAATTATGTTAGCAATTCGAAAATCAACTCGTAAAATGAGAATCTATATTCACTTGTTTGCAGGGGTGGTGGGTTACGTCATTAATATTGTTAACGTTGTACAGAGTAAAGTTTTGGAAGTGAGATTCAAGTGTCACAAAGCGTATGGAAGTTGAATCAAGGAAATGTTTCATAATGTAATAACGTGGAATTTATTGTTCTAAAAATATTTCTGCCATGAATGATAAATGTGTGTGTGTTATTTATAAACTGAGATATTTGTTCTTTACAATTTAAACCTAGGTTCACAATTTTGCTTTGCCATCACAAACACAAAGGTCCTTATCTTCTCCTCATATATTTAACCATCGTATACTATATATAAGTGTTTTGTGCCATTGTTTAGCACCTTAATATTACATAACCTGTTTTGATACCCCGATATCCAACACATATACATGTTTGGTTGAGGTACTGGAATTTATCATCCAAAAGTGATTGGCAAACTCGGTTACCACTGGCACACACAAAAAAACATAGACATCGTTAATATTTAAAACTAAAGTATAAAGGGGATTAAAGAGCCCTTTTGACACAATAGACAGCACAGATTAAAATCATATATAAAAGAACAACAGAAATAAGGAAAAACGAAGAAGGAAATCGGGAAAATGAAACATAATTTCTTCTCACACACAAAATAAAGTAACTAATGTAATTAGTAACTATTAATGCATTAAATTTAGAAAAAAACGATATGCTAAAAAATATAAATAAGCGATAAAAATGTCAATTTTAAATGAAGAAATGTGTTAGAAAAAGTAATGTGTGAATGTAATGTAGAAATGTGTAGGTTTTGTAAAACAGAAATTTGTGGTAAGGAAAGTATTATTTAATGGAACCTTGAAATATTGAAAAAAGAGGAAATACATTTAGGGCAGACCCACACACGACGGAAGTGGTTGTAAAATTTCTTGGTGTCTTTTTTTGTTTTTTGTACCTTTCTGCTTACTCACCTTGATTTTATTTTTCGTTTCATTTCCTTGGAAGATTTTAAAAAGCTCACCAGGGATTTTTAAATTTCTAATAACGTGTCCAACTGTACTAGGTGGTAGATAAAGTTCCCTTGAATGAATGCCAATCATAATTTGCAAAACAAGCTTTTGGGTTATTAATTATGTCTGCTATTAAGCCATTTTACTTTATTTACAGGAAGAGGAACACACTTTTTACTACAATAGCACAATGGGTATTATTGTACTTTATATAGAATGACACGGGAACTTTCAATGTCTAGAAGGACACATTTTGAAATGTGTTATAAATTTTTTGTAAAAGCATGTAAAGTTGTTAATTTGTGGATGTATTTTTTGAAAAATTATATGTAAATATATTTTTCTCCAACAAACGACAAATTCAATATAGATAGAAATTATTGTTTTTAAAACAAAAGGAAAAGAAAAACAGGTTTTAAAGTTAAAATCAAGGTTTTAGACACATGTCTTGCCAAGTAAATTTGGAATTATAAAAGGAGAGCAAGAATAATTTTACTTAAGCAGTAGTTATTTTGTTATTTTCGGGAGTGGTTCGCCCAAATAGTTTTTTATGTCACGCTTTCTTCCGAGATGATTAACTCAGAAGGAACGCACATTGGAAGTGCTATTGTAGTAAAAAGTGTGTTCCTCAATATTGTGCGGCGACATATAAACAGTGCTGCGCATATCGACTTCGAGCAATTTTTGAAATTCTCAGCATAACAAATTATAAATGATGACGGGGTTTTGTGAGTCATAACTTGCTAGGTATCAGCTTTAGGGAATGAATTTCTGCAACACAGAAGTAAGTCATCGATTTGCAAATAACGCAAGTAAGATAAAATTAACACTATAAATAAGAAAGATGAAGTTAACACTATAATGACTAAAATATATATATATACATATATATATATATATATATATATATAAATGATGCGAATAATGGAAAAAGTAAGTCGACGAAATAGAGACACAAAAACGAACAGAGTTTGTGTTCATTAACATTTCATCTTTGTTCGAGACATTCTCTGGATAAATGAAATTAAAAGAAAAAGCAAAAACACAAATAAAAATATTTTAAAATTTTCTTGTGAAAATTGGGATGATGTTCAATGTCAGAGCGGAAAAGACGTTGGAATTCTAAAACGGGGTTTGGGTTGTAAAAGAGAGGAAGATTCTTAATAACGTCATTACTATATTTTTAAAATATATCACGCAGTTCATATTTCTTCTGGGTTATATTATGTCCAATAACATTTAAATATAGGGGTGTCACAAAAATGAAGCAACAACTATATATATATATATATATATATATATATATATATATATATATATATATATATCAGATAACTAAAACACGTCTAGAGAATTACGACACCAAATCCTATTGATTAGAAGTGTAGAAAACCAGCATTATACTGACATAAAAACCAAAGATCGTAGAAAAACTTACCATCAAATTCACAGATCAGATAGCTGTAGCAGTTTCCAATGAAACTGATAGTAAATGGCGTTTAATGTTAAAACTTATCAATGCTTATTTTTGTTTACACCTGCATCAAACAAAAAAATAACAGGGAGATCACTGCCCCATACCTTGACAAAGGTTCACAGAAAATAGAAGACTGACGCCTCGATATTTTGCGAGAAAATCTAACAGACAGACACATTAAAGGAATATCAGGCATAAATTAGAACTGTTGACACGCCCAATAAAATATTATCGATGTGTCAGCATTTTGCGTTTTAAAATCACGCGTGTATTTTAATAAAGTTTGCTTAAAACAGAGCAATGTTTTTCGAAGAGCAGTATTATACTAATTATAATAAATTTGTATATACCCGTTTATATCTTTTAAATATTTTTCTTTTTATTCGGCTAGATATATTATACTAATGAGATCAGAAAATTAAATAACATAAATTGGGTTTACTTATTTTTAAATTATGTTTTATCAGAATAAGAAATAAAACAAGTAAAGGCAGTGTAAGATATGTTATGACAGATGTCAGTAATGGTACAGGACAACAAATCTCGTTTCTATTACGGTTGGAATAGAATATAAATGAATACAAATAGATTGAAATAAAGACTTGTCGAACCCAAATGAATACATAATACATCAATGTCAAGTTCAGATACGGATTAGCTGAGCAAAATGTAACAATATCTCGCTGACAAAATAGAATGTGTTTTGCTGTCTAAAACCGATGTAATTTCCTAATAAAATCGGTAATATGGTCGTCATTCATATATGACAAAACAGCAACGTGAAAAGGTTTGGTAAGGAGTTGCCTTTATATTAGCTAGTTCTTACTAGTATCATTCGCGTCCTGAAATGATTATTTTCCTTTGTTTATTTTCTTTCGCTTTGTACTATATAATATTTTGT
This sequence comes from Euprymna scolopes, assembly GCF_053919585.1. Classification (NCBI taxonomy): domain Eukaryota; kingdom Metazoa; phylum Mollusca; class Cephalopoda; order Sepiida; family Sepiolidae; genus Euprymna; species Euprymna scolopes. The sequence goes on along the minus strand of NC_136487.1, from coordinate 165,136,240 downwards.
TTCTTTTATCGCCACTATTTCATATTTTATCGGTTTCTGTGTTCTCGTTTCTCTGTATATTGCATTTTCCTTGTTAACGATTCATAATCGCCTTAATTTTTTTACTGATTTCTTACCGCCGCATTTTTCTGATTGTAGTTGTTTAAGGGTCTGCTTTTGTGCCTGTTTACTGTTATATCCTCCCTGGCATTCATCTGTTTCCTTCTTATATTCATATTCCCCTTACATTTTTTATTTTTTTTTTAGTTTAATTATTTCTGAAATTTTATTTTTTACCTTCTATTGTTACGTTTTATATTTGTCCCTCATTTTTTTTATTGATTTCATCGTTCAGATGTGTGTTTATCTATTTCTAAATTCATCTCGTTTGTTTTTATCTTCTTTCCGTTATCTGTTTCATGTGTTTTCTTTTCTGTTTTATACCTTTCTCTTAACATTCCACTTTCTTATCGATTAACTACTTCTTATATCATATGTAATGAGATTATATTACGACGGTATAAGTTATTACTTGCTATATATTATCCTATATAGTTATGAATTATTGTATAATTGCATACACTCATACATTTTTTATTCGTGTATTCATTACAGCTTTAAACATATTTAACATATGACCATTGTAGCTCTTGTTCTAACAGCAACGCTTTAGTTTAATAGTCGCTCCTGCAGATCGTTCCCTACCAATACGTAAACACGGACGTAGTGCTGTTATTACTAAAATCTCAGATGGGTATAAAATAGTTGAATTTTGTTTATTTGTTAATAAACTCTTTATTTTGTATTAATATATTCCCTGCCAGTATCTATAAAATGAATGTTTTTAATATTTAATCAAATTGAAAGGATTAAACGAGTGTTGACAACTTAAGCGTGGGAATTACTTAGATGAAAACGAAAATGTAAAACATAAGTTGCAGAAAGGAATTTTTAAGACATTCAAATGTGTATATCAGGTTGCTGTTTTCTATCCCGAACGTTATTTTACTTTATTTTTACTGCATTGATTTATGATATATCTATATTATAAAATTACAAATATGTATTTTATTTAAATGTATTTCATTAATAAATAATTTTAAAACTAAATGAACGAGAAAATGTCGAAATTTGATAGTTTTTTTTTATATTGAAAGATTAACCTAAAAGCTGAACTATAGATATTACCGTTATGAGACCATTGTCTTGTACAGGTTCGTTAACGTATAGTAAATTGAAAAATATATGTAAATGCTGCTACACAGTTTTAACCTATCTTCTTCAAATATATATATATATATATATATATATATATATATATATATATATATATATATATATATATATATATATATATATATATATACACAGTGATGATCATATTTATTGGCACGGTAAAATAAAAGTTAAATTTTGTCTAATAAATTCTAAAAAAGGGATTAACTTAAAGAAAATAACAAAGTATATTATGTATTTTTAACTGGCCTTTCCGATGCAGCAATCGGATTTTAGAAAAAATAAATAACAAAGGAACAACAAACATAATTGCAAAAACCCTTGTTCAAAATTATTGCCACTATTTATTTAATAATCAATTGTATAGCCTTTGGCCTTGATTACCTTCCTCAGTCGCTTTTCATAGTTTACAACCAAGTTGTTGCACTCTTCAGTAGTAATTTTAGCCCACTCTTCCTGATAATAATCCTCCAATTGAATAAGATTCTTAGGCTTCCTTTGCATTACCCTCAATTTTAATGTTCTCCATAAATTTTCAGTTGGATTAAGGTCTGGGCTTTGTGATGAAACATTAATATGATTGTCGTCAAGCCATTTCTTAGTCAGTTTAGCCGAATGCTTTTGGTCATTATCTTGCATGAACCACCAACGACGACCAAGTGAGAGCTCTTTAGCAGAGTCTTTCAGGTTTTCATCCAATATTTTAACATAATCTTCCTTTTTTATGCTACCTGTGACCTTAACAAGTCGCCCTGGACCAGAGGCAGCAAAGGATCCCCAAAACACCAAACTGCCTCCACCGTGCTTCACTGTGGGTATGGTGTTCTTAGGCAGGAAAGCTTCGCCAGATTTTCTGTAAATATAAGACACTTTATTATGGCCAAATAACTCTATTTTCGTTTCGTCAGTCCATAGAACACGTTTCCAGAATGCAACATCTTTATCAATATGACGTTTTGCAAAGGCTAGCCTTGCTTTCAGGTGCATAGGCTTCAATAATGGAGTCTTTCTCGGACGACATGCTTTTAAACCAGCTCTCTTCAAAACTCTACCAACTGTATGTCGAGATACATTCACTCCAGAGGTGCTCTGTTCATCAACAATCTCCCCAACAGAAATCCTAGGGTTTTGTTTTACTTGTCGAACAATTTTCCGTTCATCTCTTGGGGAAAGAATCCTTTTTCTCCCTCTACCCTCTAAACTCATAACGTGGCCTTGCGATTTGAACTTGTTTATTATGGCTCTAACAGTGGATTTGGGAAGGTTTAGCTTCTTTGAAATCTTATCATAGCCCTCCCCATTGGTATGGCATGCTACAACAAGCTTCCTGACGTCTTCGCTGTGTTCCTTAGTTTTAACCATGGTGATTGAAAATTATAATTTAGTCACTTATAATAGTTTAAATAAATCGCTATCTAAAAATTATCTGAAAAAATTATTCACTGAATTAGCGTTAAACAAGCATAATATGGCTATAAAAAAGTTCAGAAAGCACGTAAACCGGAAATTGATTGATATTATACTGATACTAAAAGAAAAACAAAGCCGTGCCAATAATTTTGAACAAGAGTTTTTTGCAATTATGTTTGTTGTTTCTTTGTTATTTATTTTTTCTAAAATCCGATTGCTGCATCGGAAAGGCCAGTTAAAAATACATAATATACTTTGTTATTTTCTTTAATTTAATCCCTTTTTTAGAATTTATTAGACAAAATTTAACTTTTATTTTACCGTGCCAATAAATATGATCATCACTGTATATATAATGTTTGTAATATATGAATGATTAAACTATGTTCTTTATTCCTTACTTTTTATTGTCTTATTCATTGTGCATTATGTACTGTTTAGTTTAATCCAAGTATATAATTATATAAAATTAACACCTTTCATTTTGTTAAGCAACACTATTAACAGTTTAATATATGTTGAAAAATCAACTGAATAAAACACGTTTAATGTCTTAGCTGAAGTATGTTCATATGTGCGATCGGGGTAGAAAAATATCAATTTATTTCACAACGAAGTAATACGCGAGTTTAATGTGCATTTTTTATCATTTAATTTATTAAATAAGAAATAAACACTGTTTTTCTGCGTTGTCCTAAAACAAAAACTTTTTAATTCTATTCAATATTTTGTATTTTTATTCAATTTGCTGTTCATTGCAAATATCGCAAATATGCAAATTGCCACGAGGAAATTGAGCTTATCACAGCAGATCATAAAAAAAAAATTATGGATTTGCCTTCAGAAAATATGCACAAATAAATTATCTGTATTGTCTTAATAACCTAACAAATAGTGACTCAATTACAAAGACCATTACTCACAGCCATATGTATTTTGCGTACTATGTAAATAAACATGCACAAAACTAAAAAAAAAATGTATGTAATATTTGACAACGTAATCATAATTACATAATTATCTAATCGTTTACTTTGTAAGTTTAAGCAATGTGATCAATCCCATTAAATGTATTTGATAGGCAAGCTGTTGTATTGAAAGTAAAACAGTCCTAGATAGATATATTTATTATAAATATAAGCATCCTTATATACATTTTCATAAATTATATTATCTTTTTTGCGTTGGAGTCGGATTTTTAATATATGCCCTAAAATACCTATAGTGTTGGACTGTAATTATAAAGTAACCCCAAAACTGGTCAACATATTAGCATTTGTAAAAATACAGGCATGTTGCATTGTTATTTACTCATTAACCTCTGGAACACGGGAGGCCTTAGAAGTGGGTCGCATGATTTCATATTAGTGGAAACTACAATAGGTATTCCTGCTTTTTTCTTAATTTTTAATCAAATTCTCTACTTATCCTGCTTTCCGTTTGCCGTGCTCTAAAAACCTGAGGTTTTTTAATATACTAATTATATTTACTATGAAATCACCAACAGAAAATTACACATTAACCAAATCTAAAATTAGCAACGTAGATCTCCACTACATTGTAGCATTCACACACATCACGCATCTTCGTTCCAACAAATACAGAGTGGTATATTAAGTTATAGAAATGCAATATTTGTTTTGTGTTTTTCAACTTGTTCAACTATCAATAGCTTTTCTAATTTCAAATCCACACATGATTTTCTAAATCACATTAAAGATAGAATATGGGATATTACACACTCGTTGTTCATATGAATAATGTGTATACAAAATGTACCACGGTAAATTTAACACGTATAAAATAGAGTAACACGACATGCAAACATATATAATGTTCATTAAAAGATTGCAATATGTTGTTTAAAATCAAGTGACTTCTTTATTAACCGTACTTTTTTTCTTTAGATTCAAATATTAATAACTACATTCTATTCCAGTATTTACTTTATATATTTCTGTTTTATGAAATGCTAGCGTTTTTCTCGCCCATAAGTGTTTATTTATCGACCAAGTTGATCTTAAATATTGCATAGACTACAATCCATTATATTATCCTTTCAGCCCCCACCCTTCAACCCTGTTTTAATTTTATCTCTCAATTACTTATAATATCACCAACTTACTTTTGGAAGAATCCCACTCAGCTTTTCTTTTATATTGCAAGTTTCTTAAAACGTGACCAGCTAAAGTCCAGAAAAAGATCACGCTTTTCCTTAAACGGTTATTTAAAAAAAAAATATTTTGAACGCTGATGTTATTAAAACTTTACTTCTTTTTCTACAGTTTGGAGACGGAAGTGTTATTTTCAAGATAAGTGACTTCTATATTGATCCTACTTTTTATCTTTAGATTCAGATATTAATAACTACATTTTATTTCCGTATTTAATGTATGTATTTCTGTTTTATTAAATGCTAGCGTTTTTCTCGTCCATAAATGTTTATTTATCTACCAAGTTGATTGCAAAAATAGATTAGGTAATTGTAACCATTTTTAGTTCGTGAGAAGGGGATCTATCATCATACTTTCCCTTAAACACGTCCGTTGGACTTACAAATATAATACTTAATAGTTTGTTTGTTTAAATGGAAGATATAAAACGCATTGTGGATGCGTTATCGGCAGCTCCCGTTACTGTCGCTTCTCCTTATTTGCCCGTCAGTCCTCATCATGAGTGATTTTTCTGACAAAGGGAGAAGAAAAAGCTGTTTTCTAGGTTGACAGTGTTTTGCGCGAACAGTTGTCAGAGATGGCGGAAATTTTCTATTTCTATGTCTATCCTTGTAGCCATGTCAATAGTAAAGGTGCTGGAGGTAAACGTTTTATCTGGGCTGATGTTATACGCCTAATAGTCAGGGACCCGAACCTTGGATTAACCACTAAGGAGGCTGTTCAATCATCAGGTGCAAAGTACTGAAGCTGCTGTATTGCGATTTGGTGAATGGAATCTGGACCATGCAGTAGATTTCATTAGTGAGTAATTGTTACGGCTTTACCTTATAATGTTCTACAAAAAAAAAATATCCGTTTCTTTTTCTCTCTTAGTTTCCCCTCACTGTCCTGCTCTAAGCAAATCTGACGACCTAGTCCAAAATTTCCAAAATTCCATCATGACAAGTTTCAAGAAAAAATACACGATGAAACCCGGTTATCCAACTTCCAATTTAGACACCTACTACCATGTATCCTTCTCCAACATCAGGAGTCTACCTTCTGCCTTCCAGACGTTGAAACCCGATTACAGGAGACTAAACCAGATCTTTTATTTTTAAGTGAAGCTGGCATTGGACCGGCTATTTCCCTAGAAGATTTCGCAATTAAAGGATACTCTAACCTAACATTCATATCTGACCCCCAAGATCGCCATGATCATGGAATATGTGCTTGTATTAAAGATTGCTTTCCATGTGGTAGGGACATCTACAGAGAAGATCCGAACTTACCCTATATGCGCTTCCGGGTTGCATTAGCTCACACTACTGCATTTAAATTTACTCTCTATCGCCCCTACAACAGCGGGGTTACTATCTTTAAAAGCATATCTGAAAACATTGACCAAGTCCTATCTGCTTATCGTTCAGCTAACATTCACGTATGTGGATACTTAAATATTCACAACGTGGAATAGTTGACTCGCTCAAACAAAACCGATGATGAAGGGAGGTTCTGTCATGATTTCTCCGTTGTTTATGACCTCACGCAGATTGTTAACAACCACACCCGTGTGCCCGACAATGACGGGAAGTATGCGAATCTACTAGACCTTTTCTCACAACCTGGCCGAAACTGTGTTCATTTTCTCTTCTGTCTCCTCTTGGATCTTCCGGCAACTCTGTTGTATCAATTACGACAAAAATGAAATCTAATAAGTCCCTCTCCATCGTACAGTATATCGATACACTAAGGCTGACTGGGATAGCTTCCGTAAATTTATATCGGATCAATCTCTGCGTTCCCTGTTTAAAAAGAACGTGTCCTCTATAGTATCAGACCTGACAAAATGGTTAATTCTAGGTATAGACCGTTTCATACTCTCGAAAATTTTCAAGCAAAAACCCAACAGCCAACCATGGTTCTCTCCAGAATGAGCTGCTGCCATTGCGCACAGAAATCACTTTTTCCACTGCTTCCAACGTAATAGGTGTATGGAAACTAAAACCGCGTTCAGGACTGCCAGCAACCATTGTAAAGAACTTTGCAGCTAATTCTACCCTTTATAACCAACGCCCCCAACCCCCAATAGTTCCTCCTGTATCAGAAAACACACTATGTGATAAACAAATATCTGTACGTGATGTTGCAAAGCTAATCAAAAGCATTGCTTCCAGTAAAGCAACCGGCCCTGACGGTATTCCAATTAGAGTACTCAAAAAACTTCAACCAGAATTAGCGCACAAACTTACAAAACTGTTTAAACTTTGTCTTAAAGAGAATAGCTTCCCATCACCATAGAAAATCTCATCAGTATGCCCTGTATTTACGAATTCAGGTGATCGCTTATCCCCCTCTCAGTACAGGCCAATAAGTCTCCTGTGCGTCATGAGTAAGTTGCTGAAATCTGTGTTAAATACAGAAGTAATCAACCATCTCAACAAAAATAACCTTCTTAGTGACACGCAATATGATTTCCGTTCTGCTAGATCTACAGCAGTGTGTTTACAGTTATATCTCATGAGATTAGAGATATCTCGACAGGGGCAACCTTTCTAGGGCAATTGCTCTTGACATATCTAAGGCCTTTGGTAGGTATGTCCTAAAAGGTTTGATTCACAGGATTTCTAGCTATGCTACAGCTTGAAATGTCTACTCAATTATTAAATTATTTCTTTCTGTAGGTTCATAAGAGTAGTATTTGAGGGGAAAAAATCAGAACCTCACAGTATTAATGCCGGTGTCCCTCAGGGGTTCATTCTGGGCCCAACTCCTTTCCTGATATGCATTAATGATCTTCCAAATCACATCCTTACATCATTTGTAGACATTTATGCTGATGCCACTACCATTTATGCTAGCACAGCTAAGACAGTAAACGATCAAGTTCTTTCCGATTCTCTCTCATCTTATCTTGAGCACGTGGTACAATGGGGAACGGAGTTGCTGGTTACTTTTAATGTATCTAAACTAAGCTTCTTTCTTTATATCATCAACATTCTGATCCACATCTGGCATCAATTGAAATGAATGGCTCTCGTCTTCAGGAGGCCTCAAGTTTTGACAAGCGTCTAGGCTTGACCGTTATCCCTGATCTTAAATAGCACACGTACATCAAAGCTGTTGCCAAGGCCGCTTGAAAAATGGTGGGATCTTTCTAACGATCCAGTAGATATCTCACTGCTCCTGCAATTATCTATCAATATAAGAGCCAGGTACGGCCAAGGATGGAATATTGTTGCCACATCTCGGCATGAGCTGCTATAAAGTACTTGTCCTGCCTTGATAGAGTTCAATATAGACTTCGTAGTCTCGTAGGAGATGTCATATTCTTTTCCCTGCAACCTCTTTCTCACAGAAGAGATGTTACGAGTCTGTATCTGATGTATCGTTATTTTCATGGTAAGTGTTCGACTGAGATTCAGTCTATTGTTCCCCCCCTCGCCAAACTTTCACAAGAAACACTCGCCTAGCTGTAAACACTATCAATAATTCCCCCACTCTTTATCTGTGCTAAAGCCTAAACGTGGATTCCATGATCAAAGTTTCTTTCTTAGAACTGCACACCTGTTGAATTGTCTTCCGTTATCCTGCTTTCCGGCTGGCTACAATATGGTTGTCTTCAAGTCTAACGTAAATAATTCTTGATGAGCCGTTCCGTATAAGTTAACAAATTTAACGAATTTTCATTACTTATTATTACTATATTGTCCAAGTTCCATTATACACTCTTTAACCCTTATCTTCGAGTGGCCTCATAGCCTTGATAATGTGGTGAGGCCTATGTAAAAAAAAAACATTTCACATAACAGTTTGCAGAGATTCTTTTAAACATCCTCGTATATCGTGCGTGCATACAAATCTGGTGGGCACTGATTGAGAGTGTATAATACAAGAATTTATACCCCGAAAACTACTTGGATCTGGCAAACATAAATGTGGCTTTCTTAATCAGTCGTAACCCCTATAAAAACCTTAATTTTAAGGAAAAGTGTGGAGGTGAAGCTAAGGTGTAAATTTAGCTATAAAACGTGAACAAAATAATGTATATGCACTGTCGATCATAATTCCGTAAAATACTCCAAAGAAAGTATAATTTGTCTGAAATCAAACAAAACGGCAATGGAAAAATACACTATGATGTGTGAGGAGTATTGTCAGAGTGTATGCCCTCAATTTAACCTTGGTAATCGTTGTCAGCATACAAACCCCTTAATAATATAAACCAACAGGAAAATTGGAAGGTGGCTGTTTAAAGAAATGGAAATGATAGCATCGAGGAAGGATCGCCATGCCGCTCCTAAACCGAAAAAAAAACTATTGGACCAGGACCTATTTTTGAGGATTAGGTTTTGTTTGGGGGGGGATGATGTGTTCGTAATGTACGGATAAGGGTAAGGTTATCAGCATTTAATTTCTGTTTATGAGTTGTTATTATATTTTATTTTGTTTAATTTTTTTTAAAAGATGGTTTTCTGTTGTAGGGGTCGCAATATTTGAAAAAACCTAGAGCGTCTGTGTATGTATTAAAGGGTAGATCCCGAAATAATCAAATTGTCAGCTCTCAGCTAATGAGCATGGGCGAAGGTTGATAAGGAGCATTCATTATTTTGGGGATTGGGAAATGTGACGATTGTGGTATGTTTATAACTTTATTTCCTCCCGATCTTCACTGGGCGCGCTAAGAGGAGAAAATATTTAGGGGGAAAATAAGAACTATTTTACTCTAAAAATGTGGCGATTGTGATTGTTTAGCTACTAGAAACTTAACGTAGGGTTCTATTATATTAGGTCGGTGCGAAAATTATGTCGGCTTTTGACGTTTAACTTTAAAAGATAACTCGTTTAATAATAAACTGTATAGATTAAAAAAAGAACCATTAAAATCGACTTATTTTTATCAACAAAAAACAAGTTTATTCATCATATTAGCATATAAAACCGAATTTCTGGAAGCGATGAAGTCATCGAATGCCGATTCAGTATTATTACGGGTTTTGAAGCTTTTGTAGTATAACTTTGTTTGGTGCAATTATCACCTTGGAAAGTGCGGTGGATCATCCGTGGCATCGAACTTTTGTGAGGAATGCCAAATTGTCATAGAGAATTGACTTCTCATCACATGTCACAATCCTCTCAAGAAATGAGTCGTTTTTATTGCGCAGAAAGAGAGTAGAAAACACATCAAAACGATGATTTTTTTGGATTATCGTTCCATTCATACGGCAACAATTTATCCAAATTTTGACTTCTTTATTTGCTTTTAATGTGGAACGGCCGTTGGGTTGTCGACCTCGAGTTAAACAAGACTTTCTCGTGTTGTTTTGCGAGGATCGGCTTCAATTAATGCTTTCGAATGTTCATTATTAATCACTGTGGACCAGCCCTGACCGTCATCACCTTCGAGACTCCCGTCACTATTGCTAAATTTCTTGAACCGCCGGTGGTTTACACGTTCTATATTAGTTCCTAAGCAAAGCAAATCATTGATATCACGAGCTGTCTAGGAAAGTTTTCGATCTAATTTAAACTGGAACAACAAAATCGTTGGGGTTTGAATTTGTCTATGCTGCCGAAAAGCTTTAAAAAGTTACGGAATAGATTGGAGACGATAACGGAAAAAACCGATGTGATAGAGAGAAAACCGCGCTTCAAAATGATATAAAACATGACTATATATATATATATATATATATATATATATATATATATATATATATATATGCATGAATTAATTCAGAAATAACATACAATAACAAATGTGAGAAGACTATATTGTTTTTGTACCAACCTAATAACAGCTAAATGTACTAAAATGTATTTCTAAAGTTACATAAGAGAATGACTAATAGGCTAGACATTACAAACTGTATGCATTTGATGCTGCAACATATACTGTACATTGGCACAGAGGAAAATTTCTGCAATAAAAATATTTTACATGGAGATAAGAATCGAAAAAATCTTAAATATATATATATATATATATATATATATATATATATATATATATATACATACATATATATTATGCATGAATTGAATTATCAGATCAAGCGAACGTTTCTGCTAGCTTAGATACATATAATGCTTTGGCAGTTTTACCAAACTAATACACAAAATCAGGGATTTTCTATTCACGCTGAACATTAAGAGAATGCTAACATCAATTACATACGAAAGAGTCCGTTGTGTAATTCATCATGCCCCGCTATTATAAATTTATTACGTTTGGCAACCCTTTATTTTATCCTATTTATTCATCTTTGCCTGACTCGCAACACAATGGAAACGCTCTCATGATAAACGTTCGCCTCTTACGCTATGCAAAGGATTATTCATATTTGTTCCTCAAATGGACATCGGTAATCAGCTCATGGACGGTAATAGTTTTTTTGGGACAGATAACGCATATTGTAGATAAGCATCAAAGCAGAAACCCCTACTTACACTATTTTATGCGGTTAGCTTACAGTTATAAAAAAAGATATATTCTATTATACAGATTCTCTCGGACTTCCAAAACCTGAACTTTCAGATAACTAGGCAGAAATTCTCAGAAAAAAACGTCACACTTTTTATTTACCTAAGGTTGTTTAAGCTGAACTGAAAACTTCGAATCCAAACATTTCACAATGTCTTTCGGTGAGGTGGTGTACAATTTTTCAATACCACCATAAACTAAGAAAATGGGTAATCATTCATGCATATGTCTCAGGCTCTCTTAATAAAATTACACCCACATTGCTAAAGTCAAGTTTCATTAGGTGACTAATGTTTACTTTTTTACTTCCCGTTTGGGACAAAGTATACATAATGTTTCATTACGTACTAGTGAATCCTTTTTATCTTGATCTTCCGTGTTGATTTACTAACAGCACAGTTCCAACATGTACGTATTATGCTTTGGGAAGGAATATTTACATTTGTCTCGCAAATAGATATTCGCGATCAGCTATATTTGTTTCATTTCTAAATAAATGTTTTCCATACTTCTAGTAGTCCAACGAGTTCCCTGCTTAAAAGCTGGGTAGAGACTATAGATCGGAAAATTTTAAAAAATCCGTAATATTTTTCGTCTCTAAAATCGTTTTTAAAATACTAAAATAATTTTACGACTGAGCAAACACACTTTTTCATATAACACTTCCAATTGCATACATTATATACTAACCGCCAGTTTAATAAATTATTTTTGTCTCTACTACCGTATGCCATAAATTTGTTTCACTGCAAATACCCGAGAAAACTGCAATATGTTATAATACATGTCACGTTTAAACTTTTCACATGTATTATCATGCCTCTCATGAATACAGCTTCAAATATTTCCAAAATTATAGTTACGACTGGCAACAACATGCACTAATTTTGTGATCGTTTATTGTTTTTCAAAATAAAAAAAAATCAATCCTATATTAAAGGAGAAAAAGAAAAAAATCGCAAACACAACCATCCTATATTACTAAAACCACTTTTTAAGGACGACTTAACTCCACACAGAAAACATATCTGTAAAAATTGTTGTTACAATTGCGTCTGTGTGGTAACAAACAAAAATTCAGTTCATGAAAATTAATTCTCTCGGTGTAAATAACAAAATAAGACTTACGGTTTAAAATTCCTGGTATACAATTATTATGTTCTTATTTTATTTTATTTTCAAGTCGTTTTTTCTGTGTTTAATCTCATGTTTTCTTTACTGACTTTATTGTGTGTGTGTTTTCACTTTCTTTTCTATAGTATTTTCGATTTTTGTGTTTGTGTCATTTCCTTTATAAATTTATACCCACTGTTCGAATTCCCAGCGACAGGCATTTACAAGGACACAATTATATACATATACTCGATTATATGTGTGTATATATGTATACATATATATATATGTATATATATATGTATATATATACATATATATGCTTATATATAAATATATATATATATATATATATATATATAGAGAGAGAGAGAGAGAGAGAGAGAGAGAGAGAGAAAGAGACCGAGAGAAAGAGAACGAGAGAAGGGGAGAGAAAAGCTAGTATTATTGAATAGGGGGGAATGTTTTTGCTTAATGTGTTTTTTCGTAATTTATCAAATATTTATTTGTCATTCTTATTTTTCGATCAGATCTGTGAAGGAAAGTCACTAGTCGTCTTCGCCCGTTGGTTTCTATTTTTTTTTTCGTGCTAGTACTTCCAACTGAGGTACATAAGTCGTTTCATGCAGTTTTTTTATTACCGTTTCGCTTAAAATCTAGATGCTTTTATATGCTTCAATTAAAATTTAATATAAAATTTCTTGAATTAAAAAAAGCGTCCTGGGTGTTAAAAATATTCGTTTTATAACGTCTTAACAACGTGTCTAAAATAATTGTACAATAGTTTAAAAATTTGATTCACAAAATGGTATAGGATTTACAGTTTCTTTATAAATTTACATTGCAATATATACACATATACATATATATGTAAATATATATTTATATATATATATATATATATATATATATATATAGTTGGGTTTAATAAATTTGTTTTGTAAAAAGTAAATATGGCGTAATGGAAAAAATATAGGGGTAATTGCAGCTTCTCTTCAAATTTTATGATTTTCACCATGTCAAATCACATTTCAATTCCTTTTGACGAATTGATCGTTGGTATGTCTTCTGATGAGTTAAGGTTATAATAGATTCACTAATTGATATAATAATTAAGTGATTGAATTTGTGTTATGAAATAGATAATTTATAGAATTGTATTAATCAACTGATTTAAAGGAATAAACTATAAAATGGTCAACATCATGAATTTTGAAATATACACTTTTGTAATTTATTCTTTCTATCTCTCTCTCTCTCTCTCTCTATATATATATATATATATATATATATATATATATATATAAATATAATGTGTGTGTGTGTGTTATCTTTTTAATCTTTTAACATTGTAATCCTTTTGGATGATTTTTTGCGTTTTAAATTAGGGCGCTTTTAAACTGAGGATTTGGACAATTTCCGAATGTTTCTTTTGGGACTGCCTGTACATCCTATGTTTAAACAAAAATGCGTCATCTACAACATTTGACTGAACATATTTGTTACATATGCATATAAACCACTGCATACCCTCCTAGAATTTATGACAGAAACCGAACGGTCAGTGCATTCCGAAATGTGCTGAAGCTATTGCACAGAGAAGCAGATACTTTAATTCTTTTAAAGGTAATAGGTGTGTATTTCATCAAAAATCCCTTTAACAATTTCCAACAATCACTGATAGACCATTATAGGACACAAGAGGATATGATATGCTCAATCCCCCACGTCCACTGTAGCAAAACAACGGCTTGACTCCAATCGAAGTTGTTGAATAACAAAAATGTTCTAAATTGATGCGAACCCCCTATTGCAAATATCATCAACTTGTCTGATTTTATTTTGTAAATGTCTGACAAAGCGAAACTCTTTTCGTAGAACTTTAAACTTAATCTTTTACGATTAGGACAAATTGTTTCTTGCATTTTTATAGAACATAGCTACCAACCGGATTAATATACATAAGAACCCAATCCTCTATAAACGTCCTACATCGGAACTGATCACGATAGTGTTCGTTACAGAATTAAAATTGGTTTGAAAAAGATCTTTTCTCTTCCCTGCAGTATTGTACCTAAAACAGGCGCATTGCAAGACTTTAAGACATTAAGCTAAAAAAGAACTATTTCATGCAAATCATTTGCATGCAATATATTGTTCTGCCGCTAGGCGGATGCATCAGTTTCCGATTTAACATTCTCTTTCTCTTCTACTTTAAATGCGGAGTCATGCAGACATACGGAAACAATGCTCCTGTATGACACCCACAAATGACTTTCATCCTCACGTAAAATGAGTGTTATGCAACTTACGCAAGTAATTTTTTTCTATGCTTCTTACGGTATTTAACTTTTCTTACCTGGGTAACGTTTATTATTAATAAATGTATATCGGTTGTACTTTATAATTTCGGGAATGTTGTGTATTTATTCTTAGTTGAGAGAACAAAGCAATTTAGTCCTTAATCCTCTACATTATTAGTGATTTTGTTCATAACAAATATCAAGCACATCGATGTAAAAACACTTTAATTTCTTATTTAACATGTTATATAGATATTGGAAATTATGTTCCACACACACACACTTACGCACGTGCCGTTAAGAAACAAATGTTAACATACATAATGGGATCAGTACTCATGAGGATGTTTTTTACTTTCATTATTGGTTGCTAATTAATATGACATTAAAAGTAACAGAAAACTGGAATTTCGTTCCTGACAAACTTATATAATACCGGTGTCCAAAAAGCCACTTCAAAATAAAGAATTCATTTAAGTTACAAAAAAAGTCGGCTTCGGACAGCCGGTAGAGAAGGCTAATGGCGAGTAGAAAATACTATAGAACACACTACTATAAAATAGGAAAGACACCAGAAAACGTTATCTACCAGTCTAAAATAAAATATCCGTGTGTATTCATTGCATCAGTGCTATTCTTATCTCAGGTTGTTCACATTTTATCTGTCGCAACTATATACAATGCATTTAATAAATTGAGATATAGAAAAACATGGGAACGAAATAGAAATCAGTTAGCTTACAATATATATATATCAGACCTTCTTGGCCTTCGGGACAAGATCAAAGTGTAGTATCTGTTCCGGCAGATGCTGCAAGCTATGACTAGCTATGACTAGCAAAGACCAGATGTGGGGGCGACCCCACATGCCTGACCTTTAACCAGCTCCCATTTCCCACCTCTCGGGAGCTGGTCCCCTTTTCCCTTCCCCCTCCCTTCACTCCTCACATTAAAAATTGGCCTTGTGCCTAATTTGCTCGGTGGGGGAGCAAATAAATACCATCTGTTCCGGCAGATACTGCAAGCTATGACTAGCTAGGACTAGCTATGACTAGCAAAGACCAGATGTGGGCGCAACCCCACATGCCTGACCTTTAACCAGCTCCCATTTCCCACCTCTCGGGAGCTGGTCCCCTTTTTTCCCTTCCCCCTCCCTTCACTCCTCACATTAAAAATCGGCCTTGTGCCTAATTTGCTCGGTGGGGGAGCAAATAAATACCATCTGTTCCGGCAGATACTGCAGGCTATGACTAGCTATGACTAGCAAAGACCAGATGTGGGGGCAACCCCACATGCCTGACCTTTAACCAGCTCCCATTTCCCACCTCTCGGGAGCTGGTCCCCTTTTTCCCTTCCCCCTCCCTTCACTCCTCACATTATAAATTGGCCTTGTGCCTAATTTGCTCGGTGGGGGAGCAAATAAATACCATCTGTTCCGGCAGATGCTGCACTTAAGATAATTTGTACCGGTCAATGGAGGGGAAACCCTCTATACTGGGACAATTATTATTTTTGGTAACCAGAGTGCCCCCTTTTTGCCTACTTTTAGGGGAGCTCGTTTTTACCTCACATTAAAAACGGCCTTGTGCCTAATTTTCTCAGTGGGGGAGCAAATAAATACCATCTGTTCCGGCAGATGCTGCACTTAAGATAATTTGTACCAGTCAATGGAGGGGAAACCCTCTACACTGGGACAATTATTATTTTTGGTAACCAGAGTGACCCCTTTTAGGGGAGCTGGTTTTTACCTAACATTAAAAACGGCCTTGTGCCTAATTTGCTCAGTGGGGGAGCAAATAAATACCATCTGTTCCGGCGGATACTGCAAGCTATGACTAGCAAAGACCAGATGTGGGGGCAACCCCACATGCCTGACCTTTAACCAGCTCCCATTTCCCACCTCTCGGGAGCTGGTCCCCTTTTCCCCTTCCCCCTCCCTTCACTCCTCACATTAAAAATCGGCCTTGTGCCTAATTTGCTCGGTGGGGGAGCAAATAAATACCATCTGTTCCGGCAGATACTGCAAGCTATGACTAGCTAGGACTAGCTAGGACTAGCAAAGACCAGATGTGGGGGCAACCCCACATGCCTGACCATTAACCAGCTCCCATTTCCCACCTCTCGGGAGCTGGTCCCCTTTTTTCCCTTCCCCCTCCCTTCACTCCTCACATTAAAAATTGGCCTTGTGCCTAATTTGCTCGGTGGGGGAGCAAATAAATACCATCTGTTCCGGCAGATGCTGCACTTAAGATAATTTGTACCAGTCAATGGAGGGGAAACCCTCTATACTGGGACAATTATTATTTTTGGTAACCAGAGTGACCCCTTTTTGCCTACTTTTAGGGGAGCTGGTTTTTACCTCACATTAAAAACAGTATTGTGTCTAATTTGCTCAGTGGGGGAGCAAATAAATACCATCTGTTCCGGCAGATACTGCAAGCTATGACTAGCTATGACTAGCTATGACTAGCAAAGACCAGATGTGGGGGCAACCCCACATGCCTGACCATTAACCAGCTCCCATTTCCCACCTCTCGGGTGCTGGCCCCCTTTTTTCCCTTCCCCCTCCCTTCACTCCTCACATTAAAAATTGGCCTTGTGCCTAATTTGCTCGGTGGGGGAGCAAATAAATACCATCTGTTCCGGCAGATGCTGCACTTAAGATAATTTGTACCAGTCAATAGAGGGGAAACCCTCTATACTGGGACAATTATTATTTTTGGTAACCAGAGTGCCCCCTTTTTGCCTACTTTTAGGGAAGCTGGTTTTTGCCTCACATTAAAAACGGCCTTGTGCCTAATTTGCTCAGTGGGGGAGCAAATAAACACCATCTGTTCCGGCAGGTGCTGCAAGCTATGACTAGCTATGGCTAGCAAAGACCAGATGTGGGGGCAACCCACATGCCTGACCTTTAACCAGCTCCCATTTCCCACCTCTCGGGAGCTGGTCCCCTTTTCCCCTTCCCCCTCCCTTCACTCCCTACATTAAAAATCGGCCTTGTGCCTAATTTGCTCGGTGGGGGAGCAAATAAATACCATCTGTTCCGGCAGATGCTGCACTTAAGATAATTTGTACCAGTCAATGGAGGGGAACCCCTCTATACTGGGACAATTATTATTTTTGGTAACCAGAGTGCCCCCTTTTTGCCTACTTTTAGGGGAGCTGGTTTGTACCTCACATTAAAAACGGCCTTGTGCCTAATTTGCTCAGTGGGGGAGCAAATAAATACCATCTGTTCCTGCAGATGCTGCACTTGAGATAGTTTGTACCAGTCAATGGAGGGGAAACCCTCTATACTGGGACAATTATTATTTTTGGTAACCAGAGTGCCCCCTTTTTGCCTACTTTTAGGGGAGCTGGTTTTAACCTCACATTAAAAACGGCCTTGTGCCTAATTTGCTCAGTGGGGGAGCAAATAAATACCATCTGCTCCGGCAGATACTGCAAGCTATGACTAGCTATGACTAGCAAAGACCAGATGTGGGGGCAACCCCACATGCCTGACCTTTAACCAGCTCCCATTTCCCACCTCTCGGGAGCTGGTCCCCCCTTTCCCTTCCCCCTCCCTTCACTCCTCACATTAAAAATTGGCCTTGTGCCTAATTTGCTCGGTGGGGGAGCAAATAAATACCATCTGTTCTTCGGATGCTGCAGTTCTATTTCTTGTTCTCTTTCGGTGGAGGAGAAATCCTTCACGACTGAGACAATTTTTATTTTTGTACCTCTTCTCCACGTTAAAAAACGGCCCTGGTGTCTAACTCTGTCCCGTGGGGAGGCATAGTAAATAGGTACAATATATACAGAAAATACTCTGGCAAGTGAAGAATCATATAATAAAATAAAAAATACGTGTTTCAAAAGATGAAAGCAAACTCTGAAAATAGAGATGAATGACAAAATGATGAAAAGATGACGAAATGAAACAAGGGATAAAATAAATTTATAAATAGAAAGTGAATACGTAATGAAAGAAAAAAATCAACAAATATATATAAGACAAATGTAAGCAAAATAACATTTGTTTAAAAATCCAGAAATAACGAAGATGCACAATAAAAAGTGTAGAAAGGAAAAGGATTCAAATATAATGGATATAACGGGAACACAGAGAAAGGGCAAAGATACAACTAATAATAGAAATAATTAAAAATGAATAAAATAACAGAGTTATTAAAATAGTAAAAACTGGAAAGTAAACCACTAAAAAAATAATATATATTAGAGACGAGTATTCTTGTATAACAGTTTTAGGTTTATTTTTTAATGACGCTGAACTATAGTAAAATACGAAGATATTGATTCGGAGAGAGTTGTGAAATCATGCTGTAAATTTAAACTGCTTACAAGTGACTTTCTCTATATTTCGAAAACTCAAATACGAACATCAATAAATAAATAGTGCATTCATATAAGTGATTATTTGTCGTAACTGCAAGATACATTCTAAGCAGAGTCAACAATAAAATGTAATAACTGAAATAGTATTCTTGATAAGCGTCAATTTTCTTTACCTAATTTGACATTTAAGATATAAAGATGAAACATGACACAAATTAAAAATATTTCAAACTAAAGCAAACTCTAATTCATCAAACAGTTTATACAGAAATCAGGTTAAATAAATGTAAATATAATTCTAATGACCAAACTCATGCTTCTCCTTTGCCTCAACTCTTTTTCACGTAATGCATATTACTAGTATCATTAATTTCTTTAAATGCCATTAGTTATGTTTTTCTTCTAAAATGCTTGATCACAGTATTGTGAACCACTTTTTTGATTCCTTGATTTACATTATTTCGATGTTGTGCAGTTGTATTCTAATGCACAAGCCTATTAAAATACTTTCGTTGCTAAAGCAGACCTGTTGAACTGATTTTTATTACTATCTATATCGTCAATCGTTGGAAATCTATAGCGAACCCTGTGTTTATAATAAGATTGCATTATTATTGCAACTTTACCTCAAGTATTAATACTTTCACTCTTTTTATCTATAGATGTATATGAAAATGAAGCTGAAGAGTTCGTAGCCAGCTTATATGATATAAGGCATTACTTTCACAAAACCCCTTCAGCTCTAAAGATGGATTTGTTAAAGTGCGATATAGATAAGGTGCATTTAAATTCCAAGAGAGAAATGACATATTTGTTGGACCAAGCAGTTTTTTAAATTCTTTATCTGCTAATTTCAATAATTTAATTTCATAAATTGTGCTTTAGAAGATTCTGCCATTTTTATAAACAGTGGCTTAGCACACACCTATAGACCGCACATTGTAGGGATGCTCTCTGCGTGCGAATGACAACACCAGCAATAAGCCTCGAAATATCAAGAGCAAACCTCGGATATTAAAATTACAGAAAAGAAAAACAACAATAAAGTCTGTTTAGTCACTTAAAATAGGTTTTAATGGTTTAAATCCGATCACAAAACGAGAAATAATCGAATATATTGTAAGAATTAAAGGATAAATATATTCTAAGAATTAAAGAAGAAATATAGTGTAAGAATTAAAGAAGAATATATTCTAAGAATTAAAGAAGAAATATATTGTAAGACTTAAAGAAGAAATATATAGTAAGAATTAAAGAAGAAATATATTGTAAAACTTAAAGAAAATATATATTGTAAGAATTAAAGAAGAAATATATTCTAAGAATTAAAGAAGAAATATAGTGTAAGAATCAAAGAAGAAATATATTGTAAGACTTAAAGAAGAAATATATAGTAAGAATTAAAGAAGAAATATATTGTAAAACTTAAAGAAAATATATATTGTAAGAATTAAAGAAGAAATATATTGTAAGAATTAAAGAAGAAATATATTCTAAGAATTAAAGAAGAAATATAGTGTAAGAATCAAAGAAGAAATATATTGTAAGAATTAAAGAAGAAATATATTGTAAAAATTAAAGAAGAAATATAGTGTAAGAATTAAAGAAGAAATATATTCTAAGAATTAAAGAAGAAATATATTGTAAGAATCAAAGAAGAAATATATTGTAAAAATTAAAGAAGAAATATATTGTAAGAATTAAAGAATGAATATATATTGTAAGAATTAAAGAAGAAATATAGTGTAAGAATTAAAGAAGAAATATATTCTAAGAATTTAAGAAGAAATATAGTGTAAGAATTAAAGAAGAAATATATTGTAAGAATTAAAGAAGAAATATATTGTAAGAATTAAAGAAGAATATATTGTAAGAATTAAAGAAGAAATATATTGTAAGAATTAAAGAAGAATATATTGTAAGAATTAAAGAAGAAATATAGTGTAAGAATTAAAGAAGAAATATATTGTAAGAATTAAAGAAGAATATATTGTAAGAATTAAAGAAGAAATATATTGTAAGAATTAAAGAAGAAATATATTGTAAGAATTAAAGAAGAACTATATTGTAAGAATTAAAGAAGAATATATTGTAAGAATTAAAGAAGAAATATATTGTAAGAATTAAAGAAGAAATGCATTGTAAGAATTAAAGAAGAAATATAGTCG
The DNA here is from genome assembly GCF_053919585.1 of Euprymna scolopes. Classification (NCBI taxonomy): domain Eukaryota; kingdom Metazoa; phylum Mollusca; class Cephalopoda; order Sepiida; family Sepiolidae; genus Euprymna; species Euprymna scolopes. The sequence goes on along the minus strand of NC_136487.1, from coordinate 165,115,056 downwards.
AATGTATATTCGTTTTGCTGTTATTATCTCTCAATTAATAAGATGTTTGCCTCTTTAGAGTGAATTTTAAGACAGTTTATCTGTTCATTATAGATTTTTTTATTTGTAAAATATAACATATGGGATAATGCACCAAACATTTGCTTTCAAATCCAATAAAAAATTTAAATGATCATTTCTTAAACATAAAGACAAATAGTAAATGTATAGGTAATCTTATAAAAACATCATAAAAAGAATGTTTTTAAGCATCAAGATATAAAATTATAATGAATATTTTTTAAGTAAAAACAGCATAAACCAAAATATTGAATGTGACAAAAATTACTGATTTTAGTTGTTGAAAATTTCGATGAATTAAGTGAACAATTGTTAATGCCTATTACAATTGTTACATAGGTTTAATATCTACTATATCTCTTCTTCTATTCTATTTTCTATATAAATAAAATGAACTAATTTTTTCCCGTCTGATTTTGACATTAATAGGATTAAAAATCAAGATATTTCATGCAAATATAATATGCACAAACGGCAGAACAATATCTGAGGTGTGTTATAGGCTTATTATTTCTCAAATTCCTCGATAATCTTAGATTTCCATACTTTTTCTGCTGAGAAGTCACGGCCAAAATCGGTTAAGATCAATGGAAGTGGTAAAATATTTTCTCTCTAATAAATTCCTCCACCCCTACCACCACTTAACACCGTTTGGGGATCGTTCACAAGGAACAGTTGAGAAGAGAACATCGGTTTGGCTTCGTAGTTCTTTCATGTGAAGTTATTTAAAATCACTAAACTAAGCTGCAGTGCTCTGTGGCGTAGTGGTTAGCGTGCTGGACAATTCCCAGTATATTTTCACGTTCGCGCCGACCTACCGTAGTCGTTTTTTTTTTTTTTTTTTCCTAAACAACTGGAATGGACTTTTCTTGGTGGCTGAACTGTTAACGTTGCAGATGTTTGTTTTTTTTTGTTTTTTTTTTCACACTTTATTTTCCTACTTTTACTCATGACTCCGGGTTTGATCCTTCCTACTTTACTACCACACCATTTTTTAAAACTCCCCCCCGTCCCGGAAACAAACACTCGGGCAACGCCGCGTACCCCCGCTAGTTGGAAATAATTCAAAATGTCCGAATTGGCTTACTATATATTTCATTTTGTTTATCAAGTTAATAAAAAATAAATAAACATCGGACTCTTCTCTTGACACGGCTGATCATTTCCCTAAATATTGTATCACAGGAAAATATCAATATCCAACGAACTAGTGAAATATGTGACAATAAACTATTATTCCTGTTGCAGATTGTGAAAATGAATATTTTTCCAAAGGTGTATATGTTGTTGTCGTTTTATATTTTAGAATGGGTCTCTTCACTTAGGTCTAGAACCGTGTACTTCCACTTTTTGAAGAGTAACTGGCCGCTTATGGAACATGATGGCGCCGATGCCATACACGCCTACATTAGAAGGCAAAGGATACATCCAGAGGAAGTGTGTTCTTTTAACTTTTCAGATGCGTTTTAGCATTCAAGAATACATGACCATCGTTTGTGATTATTCAAGAGTTTATTGAGAGGCCCTCTAACATATTGCCTGTTTTTAATGAAGCCTTGGTAAAAATAAGGTATGCAGGAGACACTTTGTAAATCTTTGATCTTACATGTGGAAGGTTCTAATTGTGTTTGCACGTTTTTAATCCGGCCGATAATTGCGTCTATTAATAGTGTGGCCTTACATTTTGATCTCTGGTAGGAACAAGTTATGTTTTGCCTTCTAAATTTAAACCTGTAACGTTCTAGTTTCTCGAATACGTTATTATATGGTCCTAGTGTCATGCAGTAGTTTGACTAGTCACCAGCAAACTATGCAAATAGGCCGCTGTGTTGTCAAAGTCATCCGCTTGTGTATCCATGATATACTGACAAATTACAGTAACAACCTGTAACCAAAATCCGGTCTGCTACATTTGTATTCTATGAGTAATTTTGTTAAGCCATTTGGAATTTTATTCATTCATCTCTGTTTAAAGTTATTCATCTGAGACGTTAATTAAAGTAAATATTCTTAAATCATTATTTTTTTAAATGTACTCGGAGTTTTAGAAATAATAATATCGCTCCCGCAAATAGCCTTTGGACTCTGTGTAAAAATGTTCACATAATCGTATGTGGTTATACTTGTTTTTTTACCTGGAATGTACTTACTGCATATTCGCTTAAATCTGTTTTGACAATGCCTGCTTGTTCAAGTATATATTTTTTTATCTGCTCTATAGCAGCAAAAAGCACATTCATATTCATTTTGAATACATGTGGTGCACTGTCCTTTACCTTGATATTAGGTGTTAATTTGGAACATTTTACAAGACCGCTAACTAAACCTTGGTGAAACCGGTGTTACGGTTCCTTTAATGGTTTTCCGAACTAAACACTGTACTTAATATTTTGCGAGACGTACACCTTGTATAGAATTAATGACGATATGCATATAATAAAAATAAGAAATTATATATATATACATATACATATATATATATATATATATATATATATATATATATATATATATATATATATATATATATACAGAGCACCAGACACTGACAAGTCGTAAAATACGTTTCAAAATTATGATAAGTTAAAGCAGACTTCATATTTATTCTTATGTATTGGACCCAATATATAGTAATGATTCAAAACTTTTTTTTAAAATATATTGTTCGTAGGCCACCACTGATTATTGAAACCAAAAGGTTTAGCTTACGATTTACTTTTTCCTTTTACGTTACTGCCTGAGCTATGATGACAAGTCTGCTGCAAGGATAGAGATAAAGCATAAAATAAGCTTGTATGTTATGCATGAATATTGGTAATGATATCTTTCGACATTTACAATGAAAATTATATTTCTTTCATTTTTATAATTTTTTCATCGAGTTCCCTTGATTAAAAAACAAATATGAATTTCTCATTTCGTATACCTATACATAAAGTGTGATGTGTGTAGACAGGAGTTTGATAAGCATGTTATTAAATTAATATACACATACACACACACATATATATACACACATATAATATATATATATATATAAAAGGTTTGTGTTTACTATAACCTTTTTACGCAATAGTGCACTATATATGATCTTCTCGTGAGAACACCGAAATAATATGAACTTAGTAAAAATAAAGTTTTAAAATAATATACAAATTAGGCATAAGTCTTGCAGATGAATGCAATTCCACAACTTCTTTGTTACAAAGTTGTATTTACTTTTTCAATAAACAGAAACATTTTTTACTCTGCCCTCGTGGACAGTAGCCTTTTTCTCTCCCGACCGTCCAAATTTATAACGTTACCTTGAGATTTGAACTTCTTTATGATGAGTCAGACGGTGGATTTTGGAAGGGTTGCTCAGTAGAAATCGTATCATTACTCTCCTCTTTGGAATAACACGCAGCCAAACGCTTCTTGGGGTCTTCGCTGTGTTCCTTGATTTTAATTAATTCAAAACAAACGCTGTCTAAAATTTACCTGAAAATAACAGTTTTTAAATTAACTTTCAATGAGCATAATAAGACTAAAAAATGTAACGAAACCATGTCAAGCATGAAATTGGTTGTAATTATACTGGTAATAGATGAGAATAATAAACCGTGACAATAATTTAGTAATTTCGTTTGTAATTTTTTAGTATTCAATTTTTTGAAATCCAATTGTTGCATCGGAAAGGTATGTTCAAATACATATGATACTGCGTAATCACCTTCGATTCTGATCATTTTTATGAGATTTTATTAACAAAATATCATTTTTATTGGACCGTTCCGATATTAAATATTTGGTGAACACGACTACTGAGCTTACAACCGAAGTAATATCCGCAAATTTGGCCAAGGTATTTCACTAGTTACTAAACTCGTTTTGCAAGCACCTTAATCATAAAAAGTGAAGTTGCAACCGTAACACGCTCCTATTAATACACGGATGTTTTAATGATGTATTAAATAAGAACGGTATCTCAAAATCTGACTGTGCTTTATATATTTTAAACAATTAAAGTCAGCCGTTAGTATCTTAGTAAATAATTATCAGTCACTTATAACGACTAAATTTCTTGGGATACTGATGATGTAAGCGACATGCTTGTAATTTAAAGACTGCTTAGTGACTGCAATACACCTCCACCCTGATATAACAACACATTATGGAGTAACTGTAATACATAGCCTGCATTTTAAATATATTGAATAGATTCCTTTTTAAACCTATATAAAAATATTTTTTATAAATTCGATGATGTTTGGGAAAGATGTTTGCTTCACAAGATGTGGAATATTTTCTTACAAAGAAGTTACCACTTATCAAAGCACACAACCACTCGGGCGTAAGGGTTAAAGAGTGTACAGTACTCAATGAAACAATATAGTAACGTTAATGGTGTAAATTTGTTAAATTGGCTTGCCTAAGTGCAATGGCTCTTCTAGTACTTTATGTTGAACTTGGAAAATACCATATTGTAGTCAGTTGGAAAGCTGGAAAACGGAAGCGAGTTCGCCAGGTGTATAGTTCTTTGAAACAGCTTTATTCATGGAACCTACCTTTAAGTTTAGGCGCAGATAAAAGTGTTTTAAGCTAGACAAATATATTGAAACGTCATCTCAACAATCGAATCATTCTCACTTATAGGAATTTAAATGTAATTGTGTATGGACATGAGATTATTTAATCTGTGGTAAATCATCATTCGAATACAAACCAATTTTTTTCTAATTATGTTCTTAGATATTTCATTTCCAACTATGTAGACTAAATAAAATCGATATTCGTGAGCTTTCTGAAGAATGCATATAATTTACATATATGTTCCTCTGTCTTAAGCTTATATTTCCTTGCATGACGTTTTTTAATTTATACATAAACGTACACTGAACATATATGCACAGCGTTTCTATCGGAAATCTAAATTAGAAAATAGAGGCTGTTTGATTATAATCGTCTGACTATTTTATAAAGCATCGATTTATCTGTAAAGATTTTATATGCTCTAAGTTATATTCCGCTTGTTTTTCTACACACAACCATGGAAACTCATGATGATTCGCATTCTTATGTTACGAAGTAGTGTCCGAGTCCATGTGTTGTTACGCAAATATATTTTGATGTGTCCTCTTAGTTTTAATTAAAATGGGAAAGAACCTACTGAATCTTCTTAGAGATTATTCGGGTTTTACTTGAGAAAAACTATTATCAACCAAATCCATACTTTGAGAGACACATTCAACAGGGACCAATGCACCTGGGGTAAAATTATTTGTCGTTTTTTTGTGACAAAATATGCGTATTTATTCCTGCTCTTGCCATTAACGTGATATCGGTTACCATTATATGTCGTCAGAAAGATAAAGGTAGGCGAGAACAATTGTAAAACGTACTTAACTCAAGGCATCTCTCATGTCTTTTCATTTTGTGTCTCCCTATACGAGTGCTTAAAAAGATAATCCGGAGTTTTTTAGGATCCATTCACTTTTTTCTCCTGATCATTTTTAATGATATTTTTCCGTGGTAACAAAATGGTTCAGTATGTTTGTTAAAACATATTTACATTGTATTAAACGACCTTCATTAACGAGAATATCCTAATCTATTTTCATATAATAAAACGTTTTATTATCAAACTTGTATGTATGAATTTTGTTGCTCAGAAATTAAGAGCAATGACTAACGATCAATAGGAGAAATATATGATGCTATTAAGCTAATGAAAAATGAGTGTATGAGATAAAATGGGGTTTTCTAAATAGAATATTAATTTCACTATCTACTTAAGCATCTACCATTTTTATAGTCAAAGAACCTGAGTTTCCTTTTGTTTGCAGTTGTTTCACCGATATATTACGTTACAATTAATTCACGAATGACATCAGGATTGTTCAAATTTCCGCGTTGAGATTGCTTACATCCTAAGTGATTTTTATGGAACAAACAAAACTCGGACTTGTAATACCATGGTCTGCAGTCTGTGTCGTTTACCACTAAACCACCGTAATCTCAATCTAATCTATGTTTCAAAATAAATACATTATAGAAGATATTTTATTAATCTAAAATTAAAGGATTTGGATGTGTATAACATTATAACCGGACGCTATTACAGAGGGCATACTTGTTACAGATATAATCTTACGCAGCACAATGTGGAGAGATCCTTGGTATACGACTTCGTGTTCAGACTTACTAATCACAGAAATCTCTAAAAAGTTTGAAGGGTCACCCAGAGCAACTATTAAATACGAGAACTTTGCGAGGATCGTTGACACAGAGATAATGAGGAATTTTGCTTATTTTGTTTCAAAAAGAAAAGTCTGCCATTCCAAAGCAATAGGTGCAGACACACACCACATTGTGATTTCTTGTTGATCCGCGAACCAGGATTTTTTTTCTACGCGCTGAAGTAGCCATTAGTCTTCACATAGACGTCTCCTAAAAAAAAAATCCAAAATAAATATCCAGTCTTTTGTTTTCTGTTTTATAAAAGTTGTATTTATAAAGCCAACATAACTGTATAGATTTTATAAATACCGCTGTACAAGATAAATGTAAAGATAAATGTATAGGTAGTTGGAGTCAGATATCTTCAGCAGAGACAGGTCCCCATAATTCCGAATAAAATGTAGCAACAGCCACGGAAGTGAGTTTGTTTTTTTTTCTTTTTTCTGCTTAGCAGACATCCGTCTACTCACAGAGGGGGAGGGAGCTAGACGCTCATGGAATTAACAGACATTAAAATTATACTTAGCTATCAGACACAACTAAGGACGTAGAAGAAACAACTACGAGTTCTCGACCAGTGGTGTTGCCAATCTGTAATTTCATCTAAAAAATCTCCTAACATCGATTGATTTTAAGGTTATATAATAAAGTGAAGTGGTGGTAGACGTGAACTCCCAAGCTCAATCAAGCAAATCGGAGACCGCTGCGTCATATTCCCTTTTCTTCTGAAAGGTCCAGTGCCAAGCGTACATAATTGCTTATCGAGGTAGGCTAAATCGAAATGACATTGGGACCTTACATCCTAATTTATTATCCGTTGTAGTTCTTGAGTGAACTCAACCAAGCTGCCTATAAAAGAATTAGTCTTCATCGAGTAAAGATACATTTAGTTTAACGGTGCACATATAAAGATTACAAGTTGACCTCAAAAGAAAAAAGGTTATTTTAAGGTAATGGTGGCAATTCCCAGAAGTGCATCAATATATATTACATCGGTGAATTTATTTGCCATCAGTAGCTGTTGTTAATGTTGCACAAATATGTTTTATTCACATGTGTACGAGAAGCGTGCATAATAAATGCCCCTTAAACACTTCCTATCGGGGTAGAGCAACGAAACGTGGCACAGTTATGAGTCTTTCTCTACATAGAAACTACCCAGAGTAATGCATTTTTCCCATCGTTTGATGCAGCTCTTGAGACCATTTTTTTTTGTAGACCACCCCATGTTGGTCCTCCAACAACGACGTGACATCAGAGATCAATGCTGTATCATCTGGGAAACGCTTTATTTTCAAAAACAACTTCATGTTTGGAAGAGGTGAAATCAGAGGGTGCAAAGTCAGGAGAGTATGGATGATGAGGGAGGATTTCATAAAAACACGGCCGTTCTTCTGATCTGGCGACATGCGAGTTATGGACCGGAACGTTGTCCTGCAGGTACCTTTGCTGATCTTGCCCTGCCTCTTGATTTTGATTGCTTCCCTTAATTTCCTAAAAAGTGAAGCATCATAGAATCATTTAATTTTGGTACCTTTTGCCAGAAAATCTGTCATCACTATTCCGTCCTGGTGCCAGTGTAAGCATGACCTTGCCAGCGGAGGGCTGCACCCTTGCCTTGTTTGGAAGTGGTGAGTCCAAGTGCTTCCACCGCATTGACTGGGCTTTGGTCTCTAGATCATAGTGATCGACTCTGTGTAATCAATCTTTTGAAAAACTTTGACTCATCTTCTTGGCACATCCTCGACGCGTTCTCGCTTCTGGAATGGTGTGAGCAACCTGTGAATCCATCTGGCAGACACCTTATGCATATGCAAATGGTCATGAATGATAGTTCCCACATACGCTGTACTAATCTTTACATGATGGGCTATTTGGCGAATAGTAATACGCCGATCTTCCAAGATGACAGCCTCAACTTGACGGACAGATCAATGGCAGAAGAGGGGAGCTGTTTTCAGAGATTCCGCCATGTGTGAATTCACGATACCAGCGTTTTACAAGGTCATAGGATTGGGCATTATCACCATAAGTTTCTTTCATTTCATCAAAAGTCTCCTGTGGTGTCCGTCCCTTCAAATACAAAAACTGGATCACTGCTCTACATTCAACAGGCTCCATTTAACACCTGACTTATTTTAAACACCTGTAAAACAGAAACTACGATCTGTTCAGAGCTGTAATTTGCCACATAACTTTTAGAGAGAGAAATCATTGCACAGATAAAAATTCAGCTAGATCAGAGAACTGAAAGTTGGTCAGGGGCATTACTTATTACACGCCGCTCGTATCCATGTATATATATATATATATATATATATATATATAATATTCATATTTAAATATATTATTACCTATGTAAGTGTGTATATGCATATATTTATATATGTATGTATATGTATACATATAAATATATACACACATAGATATGTATATGTATGCATACTTACATTCACGTATGTGTGTGTGTATTGGTGCGTAAGCATACGCACAAAATAATAACGTCTGCATGCCGGTCATCGTGAGATCAATAAATTTTAGTAACGTGAAACTATATTAGTTAAACAATCCAGGAAACTACAGAGGAACAACGATAATTCTTTGCAAGTACTGCAAAAACGAACGTCGCCATCTCCTCTAAACGTATATACATGCGCTTTTGAACTTGTTATTCTCATAAATCTTTCCCTTTGTTGTAAGTCGGCGTAACGCGTTTGAGACAAATTTTAGAGAGAAAGACAGAGAGAGATAATCTTTGAAGTTTTTAACCTTTAAAACTATACAAAAAATTATATTTTTTTATCATTCGTTAGAAAACCATGCAGTCAGCAAGTCATTTAATCACCTGCAATCACTGCATCAACTTGCACTCGAATTTACTATAGTACTAATATTTTACTTTTAAGGGATCATCAGTTGTTTACCATGAAACACTGTTCCAGTGATTTAAAAACCAAACAGTATATTACCTCATGGCTCCCCAGCAGTGTTGATCAAGCACCACCACCCTTAATCTTAGGAAGAAGACATGTTACAAATATTTGATCCAGTTTCCTATTCTTAATTGTAATTACTAACCTTTTCATACTATAAAAATGAATTTATATATATATATATATATATATATATATATATATATATATATATATATATATATATATATATTATCAGCAAATCATCATCATGACGGGCTCCGTGTCCGGACCAATGTGACTCTTCTTCTCCAGAGTTTACTCTCTTCTATCAGCTGCCTCAGATCTTCAGGTTCACAGTTGGCGTCGTGTCCTATTTGCTGGATAAACGTGGATCATGGTCGTCCTTTGTTTGCGTGTCCGTGTCGTGCACTCCATAGCAATACATCACTGACCAAGTCATGCTTGCTCCTCAGACAATGCCCAGTAAATAAATATATATATATATGTATGTATGTATATATATATATATGTATATATATATATATATATATATATATATATATATATATATATACACGTAGAAAGTACGGAAATACAGTCATAAGTCAGTTTATATCGCAAAGTAATGATAATTATCAAATGTGTATTTGTTTGAAATTAATATTTCGGCGACAGAAGCCCTTGTCAGATTTTTTAAAAAATTCTTTATCTCGCAATGATGTAAAATCGAATAAACAAACAATTACTAACGTGTGGAGTATTGCTTTCTTTGCCGTGTTATATTAAAATACCGGGGGAAATCGCTTGGCGCACATGATATAAAATTAAGAGTTTTGTTTTCGGTGATAGAAGAGTCATTTGCATTTTGTTATAAGAATACATATAAGTACGCTTATAAGCAAAATTATGACTTAATTTTATTTTCAACTCTAATCATACTTATCTGTTTAAAGTTAATATTTCGGCGTTATACGGCATTCCCAGTGTTTTAAATACTTGTCCTTGCCCTGATCTGAACCTGAAGCATGGCCAACACTAGAAAGATAGTATTAAACAATACTAAAATCTCTCTCAAGTACTGAACAATAGTAAATAAGCTCGTCTAACTTCATGTATATTCTAATGAAGACGTTTGAAATTTAAAATGTCAACACATCTGACATAATATTTTAAAGATTTTTTCTATCTATTAATCTATCTATCTACCATATGTATATATAAATATATATGCTTATTTATATATATATATATATATATATATATATATATATATATATATATATATATATATATACGTATATGCTGTTAGAACTGAACTTATACATGCATGACCTGTGAGTGTAATTTCGACAATGTGAAACTCTAAAGCAGCAACGAGCACAGAATGATTATTGTTTTAAAGGGACCACCTCCGTCTTAATAGCTCTTCTATTAAATGATTTAAACAGAGGTATTTCATTTACAGCAAACACTAATATATATATATATATATATATACATGTATATATTAATATATATACATATATATACGTATACATGTATATAAATATAGGTATACCTGTATATATTACACACACATGCATATATACACCTGTATACAGACGTGTATATACATGTATATATAATATTGTGTCAGGTCATGTCATTTGCTACTGGTACCATGTAACCCAGTACTACCTGCCTCATGGTCGGGTCAGACTTGTTTTGTGAGGAGGGCGGCTAGTCTCCCTGGAGGATTAAAAACAAGACGTTCCAAAGGGCGAATTAACTCTTTTTCTGTGTCAACGGCCAACTAGCACCGTTTATATTTGTGTGTGTGTGTGTATATGTGTATTGGGTGGAGAGGGCTCCCGTAAGCCGTGGTGAAGGCAATCTTTCTAGGAGAAGCAAATCTCTGATTTTAAAAAAAGCGGGAGACCAGTACCCGCATTAAACTTGTCTGCAGTTTAATTTGTTGCTGGCTATCTTGCTCTTGCTTTTTGCTGGATCTCAACATTTTGAACCGAGAGAGAGACTAAGCTGTCGTACAAAGCTAAGACTCTGTAACATCATCTTTGTATAGATACTCCCTCAGGCATTTGGGCTCATAGATTTTAAATGTCTGAGGGAGTGGCACTCGTCTGACAAGACGTTGCAATCAAATATATATATATATATATACTTATATACACAATTATACACGCAGAACCACGCACAAAAACACCCACACACCAATATATATATATACACATATACATATATATATATATATATATATATATATATATATATATAAACATATTATAATCGTCTGTATTACAAATTTCAATGTATTCTTTTAATTACGTTGGCATTTACAATTCTTGAAAGTAACTGTTTCGTAGCGAAAATCAGTCATTTACTTATTATATACATCTAGCAACTGATGTTTTCTTTAATTCCTCAGAAAAAATAGCAATTGTCTATCTACACAATAAGCCACGATTATCAAATACGGAAATAGGAAAGACAATTATGATACCTTTTATTTAAACATTTATTTCGCAAATTTGTGTTAAAAAACATTAAAATATAATATTGATATTAAATAGACTGCATAAATTGTGATAAACACTATTAAAAATGTTTATTTAGAATGTTATTAATTTGTTATTTATAATAATTCTCTTTACGTACGAAACAAATTACATTGTATCCATCTATCTATCTCTCTATCTCTCTCTCACTCTCTCTCTCTCTCTCTCTCTATATATATATATATACATATATATATAAAAGTGAACGTGTCTCTTTGTGTGTCTGTGTACATTTCCCTACGCAATAACTTTGTCCATTTTAGTCTACCGACTCGAAATTTGATATACACGGTACTGAGATTTGGGAAAATTGAGGTGATCGGTTTAGGGCCAAAAAAAACTCTGCGATTAATGGGTCAAAGTTTAACGATTTAACCTTTGAGAACTCTACCAAACTTCCGACAATTTTGGCTTAAGCACTATTTTTTTAGATATAGGTTCCTTTGCTAACTTGAAAGACAAAGCAATAAATTTTAAGGGGTCATGAAAAGGGTCAAAGTTAAAAAAAATTGAGCTCCGAGAGCTCTTCCAAATTACTCAGACAATTTCTGGTCTAAATATTTGAAATTTTACATAAAGGGTATTCAGAGATAGGCAATCCTTTTATCAGTTTCTGTCGAAAATTTTTAGTTACCAATATATAAATGTGTGTATGTATGTCTGTATGTCTGCCTTAAGCTTTCAGTAGAGGCTACGGATTTTACCAAGATCAGTAATGTTTTAAAGATTGACCTTTCATCCGACAAATATCGAAAAATTTGCTAAAAACATTAATATCTTCCCCTTAAACTAGGCACTTTTCTACAGTGGGGCCACTTTTTTCGTCGATATTTTTTAAAGTTGTCCTCTTCTTTAGATTGTCTAGCCTTGTGGTCGTAATAGCATAAACGTTAGGTTTTACACCGTTCTTTTCCTGCTTTGCTGTACGGGTTCGAACCTGCCTTCCTACTACCATTTGTCTTTGCTCAACATACACAGCCAAACACTCGGGCAACGCCGGGCTGAAATGCTAGTTCTTATATATACATAAATATATATATATATATATATATATATATATATATATATATATATATATATCTTCTCTATATCTCATTCCCTATCTCAGTTGGTTACATTTCCGACACGTTTCCCAGACCATAACTATCAACATGCCTCACTTCTAGATCTCTTTCTGACAACGGTTCCCAATGACTGTACAACAAATGCCCACAGCCCACTCGGGAATGCTGATCACGCTGTGATAATGGTAGAAATCAGCCAAAATTCTCGCCCTAAAACTGAAGACCCACTACTCAAAACAACGAGGTATTACAAAAAGGCTGATTGGGAAGCCATCAGGGAGCTCATTAGAGATGCCCCATGGCAAAATATCTTTACTCTTCCATCGGAACAGTGTGCAAATGAGACAATTGAATGGTTAAAAACTGCTATTGAAGCACATGTTTCCGCGCGGAAATACTATAGCAAGCCCCACTCCCCCCAATGGTTTACATCTGCTTGTGCAGCTGCCATTTGTCAAAGGCAGCATGCGTTCCGCAGATTCAACCGACATAAGTCCAGCTCAAATAAACAGAAGTTTATAGAAGCTAGAAATAATTGTAAAAGAGTGATAGACACAGCTAAGACAGATTACTCTTAAACCACCAGAAAGCGCATCGAAGCACAGAAATTAGGAACCCGGGATTTTTGGAAAATCTACAACAGCGTAGTTAATAATGGACAGTCAATTATTCCCCCACTAACAAACAGTCATGAGGTTGCTTGCCAGGCAACTGACAAGGCTAATCTGCTTGCAAGTCGGTTTGCCTCAAACTCCACACTGAACTCGGTACACCACTCACTCCCTGATTTTCCTCTGCGAACAGACGCCACACTTGACGATTTGAAAATCACCCCTTCTCAGGTACATGCCATTATAAAAAACCTAGACACCTCAAAAGCATGTGGACCAGATCTCATCCCGGCTGCGCTATTAAAAAAATGCTCTGCCGAGGTTGCTCCAGTTATGTCCAAACTTTACAATAAATGCCTTAACGAATCTTGTTTTCCCGACTGCTGGAAAACCGCCTCAGTGGTACCAGTCTTCAAGAATTCTGGTGAAAGAACTGACCCACTAAATTATCGCCCCATTAGCCTCCTCCCGCTTTATCTTAACTGTAGTTTCTGAACATATATACCGTTCATTGGATAAAACAGGGAAGGGTAGAGCGGTAGCCCTTGATATATCTAAGGCTTTTGACAGGGTATGGCACGATGGTCTTCAAAGGAAAATTAGATCATATGGAATCACTGGAAGAATTCATAACGTAATTAAATCCTTCTTAAGTAATAGAAAAATCAAAGTTGTCCTCGACGGACATACATCCAAACAATATGACATAAATGCGGGAGTACCTCAGGCGTCTATCCTTGGACCTCTATTATTCCTGATATTCATAAACGACCTCCCTGATAATATTGTTTCTGAGATGGGTATATTTGCCGATAACACCACTCTCTATAACAGATATGAGAGGAAAACAAATGAACACATATCCAAGGAAATGGGAGAAACACTAGAGGATGACCTCCTATCCGTAGTGGAATGGGGACAAAAATGGTTGGTCACATTCAATGCTGCTAAGACTAAGCTTGTTTCCTTCAATAACTACAAGAACCTTCTCTACCACCAATAGCAATGGCCAAGAACACATTGCCTGAAAGTACTTCTTTTAAACTCCTCGGCCTAACGTTTACAGGGAATATGAACTGGAATAGATACATTGAGAGCATTGCCAAGGCTGCTGCAAGGAAGGTTGGCTCCTTCTACCGTGCTAGAAAACTACTTACGCCTGCCAGTATCCATTACCTCTATAAGGCAACCATTCGCCCATGTATGGAGTACTGTTGTCTCATCTGGGCTGGTGCATCTGCTGCTTGTCTCTCGCTCCTGGACAGGGTTCAAAAAAGAGTCGCCAACCTGATAGGTCCTGAACTGTCATCTAGGCTTCAACCTCTGTCCCATCGACGAGGTGTGGCATCCCTCTGCCTGTTCTACAAATACTTTAATGGTGAATGCTCTGAAGAACTGCAAACACTTGTACCTCCCCAACGTTACTACCCCCGACAAACCCGACAAGCTACTAAGTCTCATCCCTTTACACTGGAGATCCCTAGGTGTAAGAAATCCTTTTACTCCAATAGTTTCTTCCCCAGAACTGCGGGTCTTTGGAACTCCCTTCCGGGAGTCTGCTTTCCCAACTGCAATGATATGCAGAAGTTCAAGTGTAATGTTAACAAACATCTTTCTACTCTTTTCCCTTCATAATGACCCCGCTAATTAATTCCCTAATAGTAGCCCCCTGCTTCAAAGTGGCACTGTGCCTTGTTTGGGGTGAAAATTGAATTAAAATATATATATATATATATATATATATATATATATATATATATATATATATATAATATAAAGCGAAACGGCTGCGTGTGTGTCTGGTAACGAATAGGCTTCCATATGGTTGACTATTATAGAGAACTGATCACATATAATGATAGAAGATGTATCGAGACACAGGAATGGGTATGATTCATTAAAATTGTGGGCTTATGAAAAGGAAGGATTGTAAAAGGTTGCTTCGAATTTGGGGGTATCAAAACCAAAGAAAATATGATGAAAGTAAAAATAAAATCGATAAACCCTATAATTTATTATACCATACCTGTTCACATTAAAATACTTATCACGATATTCTGTGGATCTATATAAAAAAAAAAACCGTGTTCAACTTTGTGACATATTTCCATTCTATGGAGGGCATGCACGACCGAGCACCCTGTAATTTTATTATACCATATTTCTTCAAACTGAAACATATTCTCAAAGTATACTTACGCAGGAGTATGTGCAAAGTCTTTATTAAAGTGTGTGCCTATTTTCATTCTATGGAGGTCAGGCGCGAACGCAGACCCCACAATTTTATCATACAATCCCTATTTAAGTTAAAACATACTTATCAAAGTATTCTTATGTACATCTATATCAAAACATTTGTAAACGTTTTTTTTTATTTATTTTATTTTTTGTATTTCCATACTTTGTGGACAAGACGCATACGCATTTTCATGTTTCATCATTGTGCAAGATCAAACATACCCATTCCTGTGTCTCGCCACATCTTCTATCCTTATATTGGATCAGTTTTCTATAATAGTCAACAATATAGGAGCCTATTCGTGGTCAGACACACACGCAGACGTTCAGCTTTATATATATATATATATATATATATATATATATATATATAAATATATATATATATATATATATATAGATAGATAGTGTGTGTGTGTGTGTGTGTGTGTGTGCATGTGCGGGCACGTTACGTATGAACTTACTAACGGTCAGGTGAATTTTTATAAAAGTTCACACGAATTTTTTTTTTCATGTGCCTGAGAGTATTAGATATGTGTTCGCAAGGTATTCGCCGGGGCAAAGGTTGTAACTCCGAAAATAATGCGTACATGTGGCATACAACCACAACGTTGTCCCAGCGAATAATCACGCATCTAAATAATACTAGTTCTATGTATAAACATTTGATAAAAGAACATAACAATTCCCCTCCAATATTAAAAAAAAATCTCGTTGACAACATAAACAATGATATTAAAAAATTAAACAAATCTTGAAGCGTCATATATATTTTTTTTACATAGGCATCATCACATTATCAAGGCCAAGAGGCCACTCAAGGATAAGGGTTAAAGAGTGGACATTAGAAATTGGACAATATAGTAATCATTAGTAATGAAAATTTGGTAAATTTGATAACTTATATGGAACGGCTCATCAAGAACTTATTTACGTTAGACTTGAATACAACCATATTGTAGTCAGCCGGAAAGCAGGAAAACGGAAGACAATTCCACAGGCGTGCAGTTCTAAGAAAGAAGCTTTGTTCATGGAATCTACGTTTAGGTTTAGGCACAGATAACGAGCGGGGGGGATTATTGATAGTGTTTACAGCTAGACGAGGGTTTCTTGTGAAAGTTTGGCGAGGGGGGACCATAGATTGAAGCTCAGTCGAACACTTTCCATGAAAATAACGATACATCAGAGACAAACTCGCAACATCTCTTCTGTGAGATAGAGGTTGCAAGGAAGAGAAAAGGACATCTCCTACGAGGCTACGAAGTCTATTTTGAACTCTATCAAGGCAGGAAAAGTCCTTTCTAGCAGCTCCTGCCCAGATGTGGCAACAGTATTCCATCCTTGGACGTACCTGGCTCTTATATAGATAGAGAATAGCATCAGCAGTGAGATATCTACCGGATCGATAGAAAGATCCCACCATTTTTCCAGCGGCCTTGGCAACAGATCTGATGTACGTATTCCATTTAAGATCAGGAGTAATGGTCAAGCCAAGAAGCTTGTCAAAACTTGAGGCCTCCTGAAGACGAGAGCCATTCATTTCAATTGATGCCAGATGTGGATCAGAATGTTGATGATGCAAAGAGAGAAGCTTGGTTTTAGATGCATTACATGTAACCAGTCACTCCTTACCCCATTGTACTACGTGCTCAAGATCAGAGGAGAGAGAATTGGAGAGAACTTGGTCGTTTACTAGCTTAGATGTGCTACCATAAATATTTAGAACTCTTCAACCTACTATAAATGATATCGCATTCGAGAAAAGCAGTAACGTTCTAAACTGTGTTATGAAGTTTATATTGGACGATTCCACGAACTTGCTGATTTTTATACTCAAATTTTTCATCGACCTATACTTTGGATCGACTGTTCATCGGCTCAACATATTTTACCTTATCGCCGTTTAATGTATATTTTTATTTTCACTTTTAATTCTAATGTTCGCTTCTTCGGACTTTCATTTCAACACCTAATGATGATTTGCGACCAATCGAAAGTGCTCCTGACTGCAACACTATGGAAGTGTTATTAATAGTTTTTTTACTTTGATACAAAATAATCATACGGACAATCGAAAAATTAAAAAAAAATAATTATAAAGCAAAGCGTCTCCGTTGCATTTGAGAATATTTGCTTGAATATATATATATATATATATATATATATATATATATATATATATATATATATATATATAACTTAACAGAAAGATATGGTAATAAAAATAAAACGCATATTTGCTCTACAAAAGTATTGAGCACTTTCTTCAGTTTTTATTAATTACCATTTCCACTAAATAACTATATATATATATATATATATATATATATATATATATATATATATATATGTATATATATATATGTGTGTGTAGGTGTGTGTGTAGGTGTGTGTCCGTGTGTATGTCTGTGCGCGCGTTTATATGTATGTGTTCATGTGTTAGATCTACATCGAATATATATATATAATAAAAGCAAAAGTATTGTTTCATTTAGCATATATAAATGATTTAATATGATAAAATGTTAGACATGATTTGATATTTTGCTAACCCATTTTTTAGGAATTTATCCATCGTTCGACATGGGATATCTACTTCGCTTGTAAAACCGGCTGACATCAGTTGAAATACATCTCTCTCGGCTTCGGAAAATTCCATGCTTTCATCTGTACTCCCGATGTGAAATGGAAAACGTACATCAAATCTGTTGAAAAGGTCACAAGAAAAATAGTGGATCCGTATACTACTCCACTACTGCAGAAGATATTGCACTGCTCATTCAATTCCCAATCTGTATATAAGCCAGGAACGCCCAAGGATTGAGTAAATTTTGCCACATCTCGGAAGGGGTTGCTAGAATTACGTTTTTCTGCCTCGGCAGCGTTGAAAATCTCTTAATGGAGGAAGCGCTTTTCTTTTTCCTTGCAACCTCTTCCCCACAGAAGAGATGTTGCGAGTTTGTCCCATCTTTATAATTTGGTTTCAAAAGCAAATTCTCGTCGGAACGTCCGCTCCCCAAACTTTCAGAAAAAAAGAACACATTGGTTAATCTTAAACCACGCACAATGACACCCCCTTTTTCCTAAGCCTAAATGAACAAAGTTGGTTTTCTAAGAAATATACGCCTTTCGTTCGCTCTTCCGTTTACTTGCATTTCAGCGGACTACAATATGATCGTCTTCAAGATGACCGTAAAGAAATCCTTAAGTAATGCAATTGAGCAAGTTTAAACTACTACCTATTATTACGCCATTGTCGCATTGCCTACGGTGCACCAATTAAGACTTATCCTTGAGTGGTTCATGGCCCCGTCATTAAAAATAAGAGTGTACCAAGAAAAAAAATGCGAGAGTTGTTTTTGTATTATGTATGATCATTTACCAACTTAATTTTTAAGTTGACCTGCAAGGAACAACTGAGAATATGTTTGTTTGGAATGTGTTAACACTATCTGAAACACACACACACAACCACAAACTCTCTCTCCCATACACACACACACACACACACACACACACACATATATATATATATATATATATATATATATATATGTGTGTGTGTGTGTGTGTGCGTGTATGTATGCGTGTATCCGTGTTTATATATGTATATATATATATATGCATATGTATGTATATATATATATATATATATATATACAAACATATTTGATTATTTTTAGATTTTATAGCATAATTTAAAATGAAGATCATTCTAAAATATTTGTATTTCAATGAGTTATATGTGCGTGTGCGTATCTATTAACGAAATATATTAAGTAAATATATTAAGTAAAAGATGAATAATAGCAGTTATATATAGCTTTATTATAACATAATATAAGAACAATAAAGAAATGTATAAAATAAAATGAAAAAAACATATAGTGACTGTTGAAAAATGAAAAATAAGTATAAAAAAAATATTAAAATTGTAAATATTATAACTAGGGTGGAAGATCCCATTACACCAGAGCGGGAAAGAGAGAATATGTGAATAAAATAGAACGATAACTAATAGTGAATATTATGAGAAACTTTTGTAAATATGAGAAATCTGAGATCGTTATGGACGAGAACAAAATATAAGAGAATAAGAAAAGGTAAGATTAAGAGTAAATAAAAGTAAATACAAATGCATATATATATATTTTAAATCTCAAATAAAGAAACAAGGACCAAAAGGTTTAAATATTCTAGAGTAAACCCTTTATGTTCATACAAGATTCAAAGAGAGAATGATTTTTAAAAATGCAAAAGTAAATTGAATTTGGGGGGGGCGATCTCGAAAGCGAATGGTTGTTACAACTGTTGAAGACTCCAAAATGTACCGAAGTGTTGGAAAATAGGGCTTAGTAATTTTTAATCAACCTTGTATATTTGGCAACATTTATAAAATCTTATATGTTATTTAAAATATTGAAACCCTCCTGTCAATTGTTTTAAATATATACAAAGATCAATTGAAAATCTTCTTAAACAATTATGTTGAAAGTAGAATACTAAGAATAGATAGGTTTTACTCCAGTTTTTCATTTTTTTTTCAATTTTTTTTACTCTTCTTAATATAACAGACGTTCCATTTTATAAACTTAGCCATTTACCTGTCTCTCTGACTCGTGTTTCTTAATTTCATTCTGGGATTTCCACGTGCGTATGTAAATTGACCTAATTATTAACGCTTACTTTCGCGCATTTTGTCTGGGTCATTTTCACCTTGCTTTTTTTCTGTGCACATTTGAACTTTTCTTTTAATGATTTTGAACTCATTTCATTTCTGATTTTTTCTCCAAGGAATTCTGCTTTTTGGATCGTTTTGGACCATTTATAACTTACCAGTTGGATTGGAACTTTTTCATTCGACCGTGTTTGGATTTTACCATTCTTGGATATTTTACCCTTCACCGGACTATCCATTCATGTGATATATTTGTATCATTTGTCTTTTACCTCCTATTCCCCTTACCTTTCATTAAATACTTTTAAATGCAAAATCCGATCCCGCATTTTGCTAATTCCTGCCCTCTGATGAGAAGGAAAGTATTTCTTCGAAACTCCGCGGATTAAGGACTATCCACTTATCTTGTGCCTCCTTTTTAAAATTAAATATGTGTTTAACTCTTTTTCAAGATGTTTTTAACATGTTTTATTAATCATTTGTTCATATATATATATATATATATATATATATATATATATATATATATATATATATATATATGATTGTTGAGCTGGATTAAATCCGACGATATGAAATAAAATGGAGGTGGAAGGACCTGGATACACAACGTTTCGCCCGATTTATTCGGGCTTCTTCAAGCTCAATGAACATCCGTCTTGAAGAAGCCCACATAAATCGGGCGAAACGTTGAGTATCCAGGCCTTCCACCTCCATTTTATTTCATATATATATATATATATATATATATATATATATATATATATATATATATACATATATATTTATATATATATATATACATATATATATATATTTATATATATACATATATATATATGTTTCATTATTAGAGTAAAAAAATAGTATTTCAGCCTATTTAAGGAACTTGTTTTTTTCGTTGAGCACGTTCAGCGTAATTAAGTCGGTCCATTTAGGTCGTATGCATAGATCATTGTATAAGGATTAGATCATTGAGATTGACAAAAATAACATTTAAAAATGAAAATGTTTAAATTCAAGGTTATTCCTTGCGCTTAATGGTGGCCGATTGGATAAGTTCTATTCTATTCGAACCAGAGATTGCTCGTTTTGCCGGGTTCAAATCTGGCGACTGGTATTAATTGTGACTCCCTGCACTGAAGATTCCTGAAAGGATGAAACACTAGTGCCTGTAGGTATTTTATTATTATAGTAAGACAAAATTCTTTACACACGCACACACACACACACACACACATATATATATATATATATATATATATATATATATATATATATATATATCGAGCGTATACCTGCGTTGATGCTGTGGGTCTACACACACACACACACACACACATATATATATATATATGTGTGTTGTATATATATTTTAATCATAAAATACAGTATTCATGATATAACCTTCATTTTTAAATTGTAACCCCGCATTGAACATCATCAATGAATGTTGTATACATGTGTTTCAGATATTTTTACAAGTTATTGTATATGTATGTGTTCGTTTACTTGTGGGTATGTGTATGCAAGTGTGTGTTTTTACTTGCTATAATACTACTGGTGTTTCACCTCTATAGAAGAGAACAAGGAGTACAGCAATAAAAAAGGAAAAGAGTTGGGGTATAATATTAGAACGGGTATTGTTCAAATAAGCGCAACACTTAAAAGTTGGCATTGGGCTGTTTTACATCTGAGACAGTGAATTAAACCAACACGTTCAGATATATATTACAAGTTAGTTGATTGAGTTGTGCGATAATCACGACAGTCAGGACAGTTGCAGACACTCTTGGGCTTAGCGACAGTGTCAACAGTTGAGAAAAGTTAACAGTGCAAGACAGTTGAAGGCAGTTTGCTGCTTCGGCAAATCGACAGATCTTAAGATTGTTGAGTGTAGAAAACAAAATAAACTATCCACTACGTAACAAAAGAACGACAGTAAATGCGTACGTATACTTTAGATTTAGATTTATGGTGTCACAGTGGTTCGGAGTTTTATTATGTCATTGTTGTTTTACATTATTTTAATATTTGTAGGCAAATGTTTCCTGCTCTATAGCCGGCAATGTGAAACGACGACATAGGTAGGAGAGAAGACAGAGTAATACCACGAAAACAGAGTTGGTATTGCCGATAGTCGAACAGGGAGCTCACGTGGTAACACACACATAAACATGCATATATATATATATATATGCGTGTGTGTGTGTGTGTGTGTGTGTGTGTGTGTGTGTGTGTAGAATTGGGAATCCAGCTTAAATGTTATCTAGGTAGTTGGAGAAATAGTAAGTTATGTAAGTATATTTTCGATTCCCATCAGCGAGTTTAGTGGGAGCACAGAAGGTTAGATTTGACAGGCGTCAAACTCGAGTTACCTTTTGTTAACCTAGAGAAAGAATGAACCGGAAAATAGGGGTAACGGGAATTGTGGTCGTAGGTTTCCGGTTGGCAACCATATCGGAGAGTTGGTTTTGGACTGCAAATGAATCAGACGTGACATTAGGGTCTCTGCTCCGAAAACCATGGGTTCGAGACATATGCTTGCATTTTTAATAAAACAAATTGAAGTTTCATTCCGTCTCGTGTTATCGATCCATCTGCAGCAGTAAGTACGACTCTCCATGGGATCGAGCCAGCGATAAGAAGGTATTATCCACTGGACAAGGCAAGACGGTATGTACTCATTATATATTTGCACATACATGTCAAGACTCTTCAAGGCGAGAGACTGGAAGAATAGAACACACAGACTTTAAAAGAACCTAAAGCAAAAATAATCTTAAAAGTAAAATAGAATAGCAGCAGCAACGCTCAATAATAACAGTAAATAAATAAATAAAAGGTCATAAAAAGATAATCTTTAACAAACACATATATATATATATGTATATGTATATATATATATATATATATATATATATATATATATATATATATGTATGCATATATGTCATTAATTAAATTAAGTTGTATAAAAAATACAATTCCATGCGTTGAATTTTTAGTATTTTCTTAAAGGTGCTCAATACATAAGTAGAGTTAAGTCGTAAGTTATTAAAATATATGGCAATTAAGCTACATATAATATTCCACGTTTCAAACTCGTGATTAGCCTGACGAATACTCACGAGGAATAAACGCAGAATATTTTGTGTAGCTTAATTGCCATATATATTTTCATAACTTAATATATATGTATATATAAATAGATGGGTGTGTGTATGTGTATGCGTTTGTGTGTGTGTAATTTTGTGCATATGTGTTCTGCAGTGATCAACATTGTAAAATTTATCGATTTGTTTAAATATGTTAAATGAGAGAAAATATTTTACATGTTAGGAAGATTAAGGCATTAATTATGGGAGAATCAATAAAACCTTTTCTCTTATCTTGGATGAAGCAAATTTATGAATTCATAATTACGTGATTAACAGAAAATCTATTTGATAAATCATAATCGATGGATTTAAAATGTGTAGCATGTGAGAGAGTTAAGACGAACAAAGCAAAATAACACGTGTGTAGATTAATCGTGTATAAAAGAATTACAAAGAAAAATCTATAAAAATAATTTAAATCAAGGCAAACGTATAGAGTAAAGTCTGTATTTTATTTATGGTTCTTGTTGTTTCGTCTATCTCTCTTTGTCAAATTGAATGTCATTAATATTTGAGAACGCCATAATTTTCTGAAATCATACCATACAAAATTACATTTAAAAATTATTCAAGATGTACATTCATGTGTAAGAAGTGTACACCTGTTCATAGTATTAGGTGGGATATTGTTCAAGTAAGTTCAATGTTAATAATAATATAAAAAAATGATTGACTGTTTTTGAAGTGAAATTTATGTTTACTTACAGAAGAGTTTCCGATAGAGAAGTTAATTTGTACAATCTTGGAGATGAAATAAATTTTGGTAAGTAGTAGTGTACAAGTCCTGACGATGAAAAATACTTTTCGGTTGGTAGCTGATCTGTATCGGCCTTGAAATTTAACATTTTGCATACAGAGAGCAAATGTATTCATCGTGTTTCCCTGAAAAAATTGTGCGATGATTCTATAAGATACAATATTGTTATGTGGGCAGTGTTGTTCCTGTTTGGTTTTTACCAGGAGGAGGATCACTTTGATAGGCAAATTTTTATCGCCAATGGCTATAATTATAACCTTCCATAAAAAAAACAATTCTTACCATATCAAACATATTGAATAAATTGTCTTATTTCAATTGGTTTCCCCGATAAATTAGCATTATAACGGGCTTGAGAACGTCTGTGGTCTTTCTACTAATATAACTATTGCTAGAACCATTGCAGGACTTCAGCGTAGCGCGATTAAGACCCCAGAAATGTACATATCGACTTCAATGTTAGCAATTGTTGTTCAATTTTATGTGTATAATAGGTTTATATGTATTTTATATTGGATGTTTCGAGATTATAACACAATTGCAATGGTATTTAATCAGTAGTAGTTAAGAATATACATATTTCAAATAAAACAAACACATTTCTAATCATTAAAATACACTAAATAATATCAGGAAATTGCGTGATGATAAATTTGTCACATTATTGCTTACTGTACAGTAGACGCCGGCGCATTGTAATAGCCGCCTAAGGATAACTGCCAGCCGACCTGATAAAATATCAAAAAAGCTTTTTTTATTATTCTTTTTCTTCATTTCAATATATCTAAAAAATATATTTTAATAAAAATCAATTTTTGTACACTGAAAGATTATCTTTAATTGTTATGTTATAACATATTTTTTCATGCGATGTTTTAGTTTATTATCAATATATGTGCATTTAGTACCTCTAAAGACAGGACAACTGACATTTTTATTATTGGACGCATCTTGATAAAATACGTCGATAATAAGATAGATTTTGAAGCTATAAAACATGTTTGTGTGAGGTCAACATAGATTGGACTCGTAATATTGTCGATAATTGCATACTTGCCAGTGAGACATGTATGCTATTTTGGGTGAACAATAATTTTTCAAGGAAAGTATACAATTGTCCTTAATTATTATGCCAAAATCCACATTGTTGTCCAAATATAAGTCTTTTTTTAGAAAACGGAATATTTTGCTTAGCTGATTGATATACTTGCAAAATGTCATGCAATGCAATTTCTGAGATCGAAAAAATGCTAACGTCGCCAAAAAATCCAAGAAAATCTGTCTCAATAAAAGTGTCCGCCTTTTCCTACTGAAAAAAAAATAACTGTGTGTGCAAATGCTTTGATAAATTGATATGTAAGGCATATTTGCGATCGCTACTTATTTCAAGGAAGAAATCAAATTCAATATCTACACTTGGCGAAAGTTGACTTGCAGATCATTTGATTTTATAAATCAAACAATCTGCGACACATTTCTTGAAACTTTTTTTCTGGTGGATGGTTGAGGGAAGACTTTGTGTATGTATTAAGATGGCGCGTCTGAACTATTGTTGTCCAAACAAATAACAACGTTAACGTCTGTTTATCTTACTTGATTAAATAAGAAATGAGTAGGCCTTTATGGTACATAGTGTTTGTGTTCCCAGACAATTTGGAGGAATTCAAAGTAGCTAGATTGAATACATTATCGTGCAATACATACAAAATTAATGAATACGTATTGATTCTTTACCTTCCCTTACTCTTTTCCCCTCCACCCACTGTTTATCCTCTCTTTCACACGTGCACACACTCTCGTATATATATATATATATATATCTATATATATGTGTGTGTGTGTGTGTTTCTGTGTTTGTGTGTGTGTGTTTGTGTATGTGCGTGTGCGTGCGTCTGTGTATAGTTGGCTTTATAAAAGTTCCCAAATAACAGATGTTGCATATATGGTACTAATCTCTTACAACGTGTTTAGCTTAAAGCAAATTCCTTTAAAAAAACATAACAAAATGAGCACGCTGGAGTTGAAGTGTTTGTAAAAAGCCTTTTGAGATATTTGCGACTTGTTGGATCTAACTAATAAAATGTTCAATTTTATGTTTACTACACCTCTTCCGTGTTTTAGAAAATGTGCCGGTTAAGCCACACTTCAAAGCTCTGATACAGTGAAACAATGTGCCTGTCGATTAGTATATATAAGAGCAAATAGCTAATAAAACATGTGAAAACACTTTGAACAACAGTTAAAACATATTTACTTTGTAAGGGAAACATTCAATAAGTGGATAGTCCTTGTGTGTGAGTGAGTCCGGGTGTATGTGTGTGGATAATGCTATACATTAGAGTATGTTTACATACCCACATGTTTTATAAATTTGGTTATTATAAATATAGTCAGCATCGATGCATCCTATTGTTATAATTTATTTATTTATTAAATCGATAATTTTAAAATGGAGATAAGAAACAGTTTACCTGGTAAACTCTGTCTGTAAAAATGTCACTAAAAATACAGAAAAATCAATACTAAAATTATTTTTAGATTTACGGCCACTCTGCTATTAAGGGCATGCGTTATTTTTGTAAGATATAAACACATACATATTTACTATTACATTATATTTTTAAATTTCTTCTATGAATTAACAATTTGGATCATTTTAGACGGTAGCACTAAGTTCTGGCGAACAACGTTTGAGAAAAATGACAGGAAACAGCAGGATTCAAAGTCCTAAACAGGTCAAAATAAGCAAGAATTATAATAGTTATCTTTGGAGTGATTATTACAGAATACAGGCTATGATCAGTTCTGTAAGGAAAATCTGAGAGTACAGTACCAGAATCACCGATAGAAATTTTGTCAGAAACAAGACGAGCATAGAAATAAATCTTATCCTTAGAACACCATTATGAATAGGAGGCATAACAGAATTTCCACTATAATTATACTATTATAGATGGCATCTGGCCTTTCTCGATGCCATAGAATAACGAATCTTTTTTTAATATATATAGACATAGCCCCAGAAATAACATTCTTGTAAACACATTTAGCCCTTACGTAAGATTATATCAGAACCTTTCCGACAACACTCCTCTACGAAGGATTGCGAAGAAATATTGCAGACACACAGATAAAAACTATGGATGAGAATAAAGTTTCGTTGGAAACTGACAATAGGTGCAAGACGTCAAGATAACCAAGAGTACAAAAGTTGAATGTTTATATTTCAGCGTTATCGGTATGAAACATATAATCATTTTGTAGGGAAAAAGAATACTAGTTTTAAGTGCAAAGCATATTTATTAAAGTCGTAGTTTTAAGTGCAAAGCATATTTATTAAAGTCGTAGTTGATTTACTAGCCGAATTCGCGTTTATCTTTCAATGCTTTTAATAAAACATTCATAGAGTTTTGTATCACGAGTGTATCCGATATAGACAACATTTTTTATTGGTTTCTATGCAGAATTCGAAAATGCATCTCGTAAATAATAGCTTAAAATACGTTACGATTGAATAAAATGGTTGACATATTATTTAAATACAATATATTGTACATGCTAATTTCATGGAAGCGCCAATAGAAAAAAAGATTTGCCATTTAAAATAATCCCCAAAATAGACAGGTTCTACTTTTCCTCAAATTGCTAAATCTCTATATCTAAAACTAACCTAATAAAATCACATGCTAACGTTTAGATTCAGAGAGAGGTAAAGAAAAACAGCGGATTGTACGGAAATTGATACAGATAATTGTTTTGTAATCAGTAAGGCTTTGCGTAGAGCCAGTATCACATTTAAAGTACAACTGTTAATCCCAATCTGTATTACTAAGTCTTCAGCCAAGCTGGTACTGGGTAAGGGCAAACACACACACACACACACATCACCCCCCAACACATACATATATATATATATATATATATATATATATATATATATATATATATGCATGTAAATATATTGATTTGTCATTCATATTTGCAACAAGGCTAATACTGACAAATGTATATGGTAATTGAGCTTAGATCAACTGTATCAGCATGTGCCAGTAAATGTTGATCGGCTAAAATTTCCGTTCGGTAATCGTATTTATTATTTATTATTGTTCATTTATGCTATATAAGATATATCGTGTTTTACGTTTTAGAAATATTAAGTGATCTGATTAAGGTTTAGCCTTTATAACTAAGAGAAATGTCCAATAATATAAAAGTTTATAGAATATATATATATATATATATATATATATATATATATATATATATATATTTGTATATATATATATATATATATATATATATAAGTATTTACTTCAAAAGAGCTCAATACGTAGGTAGAGCTAGTTAGTAATTTATAACATATATATGGCGATTAAGCTACACTGAATATTCGGCGTTTCATCCACTCTGGGATTCGTCAGGCTTATGCGCGAATTCTGTGGTTGTTTCTCGTTTTTATATGGTCCTCTTTTGTTGGGGATTTTAGTTCAGTGCAGCTTAATCGCCATATATATATATATATATATATATATATATATATATATATATATATATATATATATATATGGCTTACCGACAACCATAGATAAATAATATTTCTACTCCCTACAGACCGAAAAAAAGACTGAAAAATAAATTCACGTGGTTACTACATGAACACAAACCCGCACACACTCCCAGAGAGGAAGACACCAGCGTCAGTACCCACACAACACAAGAAACGCACACCCAATCACAGACCTCACGAACTCTCACACGAAGAAAAAGACCAGGTTAGCCTCGGACCCAAATTCATCATTACTCAAATAGTAAACAACAACACCCTGTTCAACATAGAAACACAGTTCTGCAGAGCGGCTTACCACCTAAAATGGATAAATGGATAACCAACAACAACACTAAAATACAGCGCGCCACCGATGACTTCCTCGTATATCAGCTAGACCACCCATTACATCTTACACCAAAAGACCAAGAACTAGACACTAAGCTTCCAAGATTAAAACGAAGGATATTCGACATCATAAAACACGAACAAGGAAGCGTTACACAAAACATCTCATATAAACAACGCTGCTCACTTAAGAGCCTCAAGTTCAAAGACTTTGTTTACCCAGATCCGATAAGGGAAAGGAGTTCTGTGTCCTACCTCGAGAAATATACGATCACCTTGCACTCACAAACCTAAGCAACACCTCCTTATACACCCAGCTACTGACATTGCACCCACACAAATCGAAAACAACATCAACACCGCATGGGCCGACATATGTAGACTTAAATACAAACAGAACTTCACTACGAAAAATAGCAGACTCCCCACGTTTTACCACCTCATCAAAACACACAAAAAATCAGCAACCCCAGAAATTAGACCAAGAGTTTCAAGCATTGAAGGACCCTTATATAAGATCTCTTGGCTACTCTTTCAACTATTATATATATATATATATATATTATATACGTATATATATACATATACATATATATATACATATATATATGTATAATTAGTTTAAGTGGGTGAGATTCGATTCAGCAGAGTGCTCAATCATAAGGAACATCCGAAAATAAGGGCGTATTTATATTTCATATTTTGTTTACGATTTTAGATGAGACAAGTAATTGATACCGTCGGATTCCAACACGAAAATTAGGATACCTATATCAACCTCTCCTCTTCCCAGCCCGAATAAGTTCCGAATGGAGGGCAATTGTAAAGCTGAATCCCTTGTTTACGAAGCTACAATGACGGACCAATCGACAAGCATGCCGGAAAAATATATAGGTATGACACAATACCAATTTAAACAAAGATACTGTGAACATATGAGCTCCTTCGGAGTTAAAACAAGGATAAAAACTGATTTAGCAACCCGAGTCTGGGAGCTTAAAAGAGCTACACCTTCTTCCATAAAATGGAAAAACACTCGACCATAAACCAACATACGCGCTCGAATTAAGGCAATGATCACTCTGTAATACAGAAAAGCACCACATCCTTCGGGCAATTCATGAATCAGAAATAAGATTTTGAAATGTTTAAATTTTCAAAATTGATTTTAGTTTGTAACATTGGATTTTAATTATATTTTTTAATTCTTTAATTATTAATTTAAGATTATTGTGATATATAATCTTTAAAAAATCATACTTTATGAATGTAATTTACAATCTATTACAATTTTAAAACTATAGGGGAAAGTAGAATAGTATTGATGTTAATATACTAGGAGAATCTCTTAGGCTAGATAAGTATTCTCTCAAAAAGCCTTAAAAGAGTTGACACATTTCTACATGAATAAAATGTACTTTACGTTTTAATCGACACTGAGATATATTTCAAGTTTTAAATTTTTATGTTTATTTTTAATTAATGCTGCCTTTAATATTTAAGGTATTTAACATAATAATTATCAATTGAAATTGGATTTAATATAATTTACTTTTAAAGGTAATAAAACCGTCACCATCTGATAAATAAAGAGGGGGCACAAACCGAGAGTTGGACGTGACCTCGTGATATATATATATATATATATATATATATATATATATATATATATATATAACTCTTTTTCAAGATGTTTTAACATGTTTTATCAATCATTTGTTCATATATATATATATATATATATATATATATATATATATATATATATATATATATATATATATACTTCCACATCCGGCTATAAAAAAGATGAGTATTGGCTGAAGAGAGCTTGACACAGGTATCTAATACGATCCTAATTTTCTTGTCTAGTATAAAATCTTTCTGTAAACAAAATGGCATTCGTGTTTCAAGAAGTATTCGACATTGCCCAATTCTCTCAAGAACCAATTCGATTGTACGTTTGTCCAGACAGTATACACGAAGAATTCTACAGTAACACCACTATTCAAAAGCAACAATTTTCCTTTTTGTCGACGTTCTTCTTCATATGCTGCTATTGAAAATATCAACGCTTGCAGGGGTCGTTTATTTGTCTTTGTGCGATGCTAAAGAAATCTGTTTTCCCGATATTGGTTAGCGCAAACGTTGCTATCTTTGCCATTGCAATGAGTCGATTTACGTCTTTAACGATATCTACTTTGTGAAATCGTCTACATTTCAACATTGAGAATATCCACAATTATATTATCATTTTTTCGTGCCTGTGTAGCTTTTATTTACTTTGTCTTGCTTGAAAAGAAGAGTCCTATTGTTTTGATGGCAAAGTTAATCTTGATGGTAATATCTTGTAGTCCTGCATATATTTTGCAATCAGAACTACATTTAAAGTTGTTAACTGTTCTTTCACCAATTATAATTTCTATTGTTTTATGTATGAATACTTCTCGCATTACTTGTTCGGCATACATATTAAAAGAGTGAGGTGACACTCTTGCCTAACGCCACGGCCAATTATTTATATAAAAAAGTCTGTCGTTGCATTAGTCGATCATATTGTTGCATTCTAGGAGATATAGAAGTTCCTGATGAGATCAATTATGTCTACTATGAATCTTATGTCTATCATACAATTCCAAGAAAACGTCTGGTTCTACTGTTTCAAAGGATTTTCTATAATCGTAATAAACATCTGTTCCTACCTCTTTGTACTTCTCATGCATAATTTAAACTTGAGCATTTAGTCTCTAGTTCAAGTTCCCTTGTAAAAAGATTACAATTACGTGGCTCTGGTATTTTGTCACTTAACTCGTTCAGCATCCGATTTCATATGATATTAAAATGATTTTACTACTTTTACTAGAAAAATCAATAGTTTAGTTGCTGCTGCAATAAAATTTGTCGCTTTTTTCGAAAGCATGGCGAATATCGGTATTCGCAACTCATGTACCCATGTTTTTGTTTATCCAAATCGCTGTGCACACTCTGTGAAAATATTAGATGCAGTTGTTGCACCATTTTTCAGACGTTCATCTGTAAGATCTATTCCTGGATATGTGCCTGCTTTTGTAAGTGAATTTTCTTTTTAAACTTCTGCGTATGTTGATGGGGGTGTATCTTCTTGGTCCCACTTTGCATGTTGGTCGGGTGGTGTTGTGATTGATTTCTTGTAAAGATTTTCACAACGTCTTCCCTCGTTCTTTAACCTGTGGTCCTTACGAGATCATTTCTCCAATCTCGCTTTTTTAAGCATCAGTATCTGGTTTGAACTATTTTGTCAAATTTTTGACACTGCTGAATAGGTTTTTCTATAATTGTCAAATAATGACTTTTGGCGTTTGCAATTATGACTTAATATATATATATATATATATATATATATATATATATATATATATACATATATATGTGTATATATACGTATATATATATATATATATATATATATATATATATATATATATATATATATATATATATATATATACAATGGTTTTTATAGCAAACCTTGCAAACGCATGAACAAATTCTACTGAAGTCTACATATTAATCATTCCCGGTGATAAAATAAAAAAAAATCACTAGATTTACAAGAAAAAAAATGGGAGAAAAGATAATCTTTGGAAATCTTAAAATTACTTATTGTACTGGAATTAAATAGGAATATATGGATACTACGCCCAGAACAGGAACAAAGAAAAAATAGAAAAAGAGTTTAGGAAAGTGAAATAAAGCGTTTAATTACAGAGCAATAAAAGAACAAAATCCGGCGAAACGCGTGAAGACATATCATAAAAGAGAAAGAACTATTAAAGATGAATATCAGTCAGTTCACACACATATATAAATATATACGCACACACACACGTGCGCGCATGCACACATACACACACACATATTTAAAACCCGCAACAGGACGACGGGCGAACTCACGAGCAAACATCGAAAATGAAAAGAATTTTAAGAATTAGACGATGGGGAAAGGGAAGAAAATATAATGTGATAATTTTGTACATTTTGGTTTTCGGAATTAGAATTATACATTTTTTGTGGCTGTCTATTTTGGTCATGCTTGTACATGTATTAATATATTCTTATTCAACTGATAGAGCTTAGGGAAATATGGCGAGTCGAGGAACCAAGATATACGTATTACTCAATAGTTTAAAAGACTATAAAAATGTGTCTATCCAGATATGTATATGCGTATGTATATGCGTAGATCTTTCATAAAAAAACACATCAATATGTTGAACTATTCTGATCCTATACTAATCTTGCATCATTATGATCATAAGGCAGGGTGGTAGCCGTTTCTTTTTGAAATTCAATAACATACACATTTGCAAATAGAATTCCGAGTGCATGTCTGTCTTTAATGTATTTCCAAAGTTCAGCTAGATGTGCATGATAGACCACAAGTTGTTTACTATTTCAGGACATCACATATAACACGTTTATGTAATAAATATTTGTGTGCTACCGTATTTACAGAAAACTGCTTTGCACTAAATGCTTTGAAATATATATTTTACACGGTGGCCACCACTTACCAATGCCCGGCAGCCACTCAGGGATAAGGTTTATTGTAAGTACAGTACGTTAGTGTGGAGATTTAATAAAGTGTTTACTTAAGAGGGCGGTTCATTAGGAATTTGTTAACGTTGGACTTAAAGACATTAAAGTTGTAGTCAGTAGGGACGCAGGCAGACGGAACAGAGTTCCACAGGCGTGCAGTTCTACAAAAGAAGCTTTGTTCATGGAATCTACGTTTTGATTTAGGCACAGATAAAGGATAGGGGGAATGTTTGATAGTGGATTAAGCTAGACGGGTGTTTATCGTGAAAGATTGGCGAGGGGGCCAGAGATTGTAGTTCAGACGAGCACCTGCCATGGAAATAATGATAAAACAAGGATAGGCTCGTAACGTCTCTTCTGTGGGAGAGAGGTTGCAGTGTAGAGAAAAGGCCATCCCCCACTAAGCTACGAAGTCTATTTTGTACTCTGTCAAGGCAGGATAGGCTGTTTTTAGCAGCCCTGCCCAGAAATGGCAACAGTATTCCATCCTTGTACGCACTTTTATATGGATAGAGAATTGTATCATTAGTGAGATATCTTCTGGAGCGGTAGATGGATCCCACCATCTTTCCAGCGACCATTGGCAACAGCCTTGATGTACGCGTTCCATTTCAGATCAGGAGTAAAGGGCAAACCCAGAAGCTTGTCAAGACATGGACCTTCTCCTAGACGAGAGCCATCCATTTTAATTGATGCCAGATGTGGACCAAGGCGTTGATTATGTAAAGATAGGAGTGTGGTTTAAGATGCATTAAAGGTAACCAGCCACGTCTTCCCCCACTGACCCACGCGCTTGAGAAAGAGGAGAGAGAATCAAAGAGAACTTTGTCATTTACAGCCTTTGATGTTTTACCGTAGATGGTCGAGTCATCAGCATAGATATAGACGAATGATTTAAGTATGTGTTTAGGGAGATCATTGATGTAGACCAGCAAGAGAGTGTTGCCCAGGAGTGACCCTTGAGGGACTCCAGCATTAATACTGCAGGCCTCTCATTTTTTCCATCGATCACTGCTCTAATGAGCCTATCGGAGAGAAATGATTTAATGATTGAGAAAACATTTCCAGTTATACCGGAAATCTTGTGAAGTAGACCCTTATGCCATACCTTGTCGAAGGCCTTTGATATGTCATAAGCAATTGTCCTAGAAAGGAAGCCTTTGTCAAGAGATTCACTAATCATAGGAGATATAACCGTTAGCACATCTGCGGTAGATCTTGCTGAACGGAAACCATATTGTGTTTCACTAAGAAGGTTATTCTACTGAGGTGGTTGATTATTGCTCTATTTAATATGAATTCCAGCAACTTACTCATCACACACAGGAGAATTATTCGTCTGTACTGAGAGAGAGATAACTTATCGCCTGAATTCTTTAATACAGGTCATACTGATGAGGTTTTCCAGGGAGTCGGAAAGCACTTCTCCTTAAGGCAGCGCTTTAACAGTTTCGTAAGTATGGGAGCAAGTTCTGGTTGAAGCTTGTTTAACACTATAATTTGGATGCCGTCAGGGCCAGTTGCTTTACTGGAATCAAGGTTCTTGATTAGCTTGGCGACCTCATGCACAGATATTTTTATGTTACCTTGTGTGTTCTATTTTATAGGAGGAAATATGGGGAGTTGATGGCCTTCGTCGCATAGGGTAGACTTAGCTGCAAAGTTCTTAGCAAATAGTCTTGCCTTCTCTGACGCTGACGAGATGACCGCTGGCGCATTGATAATTGTTGGGATAGAACGCACACTTCTGTTCAGGATCCTATTTGTTATTTGCCAAAACTGGTGGGAACTAAGTCGCTGATCAGCTACTTTGGATTTCACAGACTGGGCGTAATTATCTTTTGCATTTTTTTATTACTCTTTTACAGTGGTTGCTGGCAGGCTTGAAAGCAGTTTTACTCTCAGTGCATCTATTACGTTGGTAGTTATAGAAAAAGCTATTTTTTAGGCAATAGCAGCAGCACATTCTGGGGAGAACCATGGCTGGCTGTAAGGTTTTAGTTGGAATTTTTTAGACGGTATGAATCGGTCTATGCCTACAATTAAACATTCGGTCAGATCTGATACTATAGAGGACACATACTTTTTAAACATGGAATGCAGAGGTAAACCAGATATGGATGTACAGAAGCTATCCCAGTCAGCCATAGAGTATCGGTATAGAGTACGGTGTAGGGGTACGTCTTGGGACTTATTACATTTCATTTTTATCTTAACTTATACGACGGGGTCGTCGGAGAATCCTAGAGATAAATGAACGGAGCATGAACATAGCTCAGGGGAAGTTGAAAGAAAAAGTTCTAGGAGACTTGCATATTGCCCGGTAGTATCGGGCACACTGGTGGGTTCGCAAACAATCTGAGTGAGGTCATAAGCAATGGCAAAATCATGACAGAACCTCCCCTCAACGTCTGTCTTATTTGAATGGGCCAGCCATTCACTATTATGGACGTTGAAGTCACCACAGATGTGGATTTTAGCCGAGGGATGTGCAGACAGGATCTGGTCTATTTTCTCAGATATACTCTTAAAGGTAGTAAATCTGCTGTTATGAGACCTATAGAGGGCAGATATAAATGCAGTAATATAAACAAGTGCAACCAGGAAGCACATATATGGTAAATTAGGATCTTCTCTAGAGATATGCCTGCCACACGGAAAGCCATCGTTAATGTAGGCACATATTCCATGCCCATGGCCATCTTGGGGGTCAGATTTTTCTACATGAAATGACGTAGATAATGTAGAGTTTACCTAAAATGCGCATGTTTAAAAGAAACCTTACCAAGAAAAATACCCTATGGGTGTACGTATTTAAACAGGGCATGTAACTAGGCCTTAATATTACTACCCACAGTGCGTTAGATTAACAGCTCCCTAATTAACAAAATCACTTTATGGTTGTTAAAATTTCTCTATGACAGGTAAACATGTTTTTACATAAAGTGCGTGTAAGTAAGTAATGTTTTTATTTTTTTAACCTGAAATGCAGAGACTAAAATATCCGTAATAAACAAAATCAGTATATGGTTTTACTTTTGTCGACGTGACACATTTGGAGGTAATTATGTTTTCATCTGAAATGCGTACGAATGTGTTTTAACTTGAACATTATATATATATATATATATATATATATATATATATATATATATATATAGACATATATATATATATAACTACTTGATTTACTCACATAAAATTAATATACGAAAGTATATATTTATGCGTAAATTTAAAGTATTTACTTCAAAAGTGCTCAATACGTAAGTAGAGCTAGTATAGTAATTACTAATTACTATATATATATATATATATATATATATATATATATATATATATATATATATACTAGCAGGGGGGCCCGGTGTTGCTCGGGTGTTTGGGGGTGTATGCTGTGCAAAAAAAGCAAAAAAACAAAAAAATGGTTAATTTTTAAAACATTTGACCCCTATTATGACCCCTTAAACTTTATTGTTTCGGGCTCAAATCACTTTATTAAGTTAGATCCAGGTTCAAGGAACCTATATCTAAAATTTCAAGTGTCTAGACTTAAACTTTTCGGAGGAGTTTGGTAGAGTTCTTAAAGGTTAAATCGTTGAAATTTGACCCCATAACAGCCAAATTCCGTGCTGACACCCGTCACATCGATTTTCCCAAATCTCAGTACCCGGTATTTCAAATTTTGAGTCTATAGACTAAAAATTGATAGACTTATTGCGTAAGGAAGTGTACACAGACAGACAGACAGACAGACACGTTTACTTTTATATATATATATATAGTTATTTATAAAATATATATGGCGATTAAGCTACACTGAATATTCGGCGTTTCATCCACTCTAGGATTCGTCAGGCTTATGCACATAATTCATGATAATATTCAGTGTAGCTTAATCGCCATATATATTTTATAAATTACTAACTAGATCTACCTACGTATTGAGAACTTTTGAAGTAAATATTTAAAGTTTACGCATAAATATATACTTAATTTATTAATTTAATGTGAGTAAATGAAATAGTTATCTTTATATATATTTATACATGTGTGTGTGTGTAATATTGTTTTATCCTTTTATGCGAAGATTTTAAGATTCCTTAATGAAACACTATATTGTATTACTTATTTCGGCATATCACTTAAGTAGGTAATAATGTTTTCACCAACAATGCGTTGAAATTTTTGTCAATTCCATCATGATACATAAAAAGATAATAATATTTAAACTTCAAATGCCAAAATTTAAATCATTAAACAAAAGCACTATAGAATTTTCCGAATTTTGACATGACTCTAAAGTAGGTAATAATGTTTTAAACTGAAATGAAACACCAATTACAATTGCTTATTAGCCATTTGAAATATTCCATTAATTTTAGGGAATGTCAGGCTGATAATGGTCAACGCGAATTATTGTATAAATGTATAGATAATAATCTTAAGATTATTAATAATAATAATAATAATAATAATAATAATAATAATAATAGTGATGGCATATCTTCAGCTCTACTTTATATTAGAGATTACATTTAAAGTAGCTGTAATATCGTCACCTATTTAGAAAATAGTTTTTATTTATTTTTATTGCATTTTACCCACGAACAAGGCACATCTCTACTATGATGCATTGCGCAGCTATATGAGGCATACTTTTAAAGGTACCATGTAGGGAGTTGCGCAGCAATATGTGTGTCTACTTTCCGCAGGAACTTCTACATGTCAGTACAGTCGGAGAAGCAGAAAATCGGAAGAGAATTCCAAAATTAGAAGGCTTTCTTACATCAAGGAATTCCTACTGTGTAGAGGTGGGATTTGGGGGGTTGTTGGGTTGCGGTAGAATTTACGTCGAGAGGGCACACGGACTTGGTGTTCGTCGGAGCATGGGACATGTAAATACTTGTAAAACAGGCAGAGGGATGCAACATTTCGTAAAATGGACAGAGGTTGAAGTCTATCTGATAGTGCTCGACATATTAGGTCATCACATTTTTTTAACACAGTCTAAGAGAAAGGAGATGTGCTGATCAAAATGTGGCAACAATAATCCATACATGTGCGAAAGGAGGTCTTTCAGAAGTACAGGATACTCTTAAACGTAAGTAACTTTCTCACACGGTAGAGAGAGTCCATCTTCTTTGTAGCATCCTCAGCAATGCCTTCAATGTATCTGTTCCAAAGCATGTTTCAGTGAACATAAACCAAAGCTGTTTGACTGGCGTACTTTCAGGTAATTTATCATTAGCCATAGCTATTGGTGGTTGAGTAGGTTTCTTCTAGTTATTTAAGTAAGTAAACTTAGCCTTGGCAACATTGAATATGAACATCTATTTTTGTATTCATTCGACTACATACAGTAGGTCTTCCCGTAGTGTTTCTACCATTGCCTTGGATACATGTTCTACATTTTCTCCTCATGCTTCTTATAGGCTGGTATCGTCAGCAAATATATTCATCTCAAGGGCATTTAATCAGTGAGGTAATTATTGAATATCAGGAATATTAAAGATTCAAGTATCGATCCATGAATCACAACCGCAATTATAGCATATGGTTTTTATATACGGTAATCGGTGACAACATGGAGTCTTGTATTATTTAATAATGATTTAATTATTAAAATTATTTTATATCGATACTCAAATGCTGATTTTTATATATTTCACATATTCTTTATTCAAATCAACTCTTATCAAGATTATACTAACTTTGCTATTTTTGTAAAAGTTTTATCTCAATGTACACACCTGCATAGATGCAGACAATAGTGTTTTATTTAATGGATGTTCTGTAAATCAGGCTGCTAGAAGATATCTTACGATTAAATGTCAAATCACATTTCTAATAATCTGCTACGCTTTCATTAATAGCTTTTTTCAGACTTTCCTTTGGAATAGCCATTGTGTCTGTTTACCGGGGATATTTTTACATAATGTTCTGATCTCTATATTACGTCAAATTTGCTCTATACAAAAAAAAATAAATAAATGAAAATATAATTCATGTGACACCCGAAAGAATCTACTAACACTCGAAAGTATCATGTTCCTCTACAAGGCAACCATTTACCCATGTATGGAGAATTGATGTCATATTTGTGCTGGTGCATCGGCTACTAGTCTCTCGCCCCTTAACAAGGTTCAAAAGAGAGTCGCGAATCTGATAGGCCCTGAACTGTCATCTAAGCTTCCGCCTCTGTCCTATTGACGAAACGTTGCATCCCTCTGCCTGTTCTACAAGTATTTTAGTCGTGAATACTCTAACAAACTGCAAGCACTTCTGCTCCCACGACGTGAACACCCTCGACAGACCCGACAGGCTGCAAAATCCCATCCCCACACTGTAGAGATCCCTGCAGGTAAAAATATTTCTACTCCTATTATTTCTTCCCCAGGACCGATACACTTTGGAAATCCATTCCAGGTTCCTGCTTCCCCAACTCTACTGACGTGCAGAAGTTCAAGTGCAACGTGACCCGACATCTTGCTGCCCAAATCCCTACATAGTACCCCAGTAGTTGTTGCCCCTGATAGTAGCCCCCTTCAACAAAGTGGCAATGTGCCTTGTTTGTGGTGAAAATGTAATTGAAAAAAAAATGTTAAAAAACTTTTTCTTATATACTGCTGACAAGCTAGTGAGGCAGAGGTAAACTAAGTCGCATATTATTTACTAAAGTGCATTACACTTATTAATTTTGCGTTTTGAGCATGTTTAATCTACATGGTTCATTTCTATTTTGCAACAATTTATATTTGCATCTATGAATAGAGTTTACGATTATATGTAATACCCGAACCTCTTGGGAAGGATATTATTGTAGTCAAGTATCTTTACGTCGAACATTTTCATTTCAAACGGGGCCCTTTTATGAGAAAATAAAACAAGAGT
Organism: Euprymna scolopes; assembly: GCF_053919585.1. Lineage (NCBI taxonomy): Eukaryota > Metazoa > Mollusca > Cephalopoda > Sepiida > Sepiolidae > Euprymna > Euprymna scolopes. The sequence goes on along the minus strand of NC_136487.1, from coordinate 165,074,432 downwards.
AACATGATATCTTCTCATGAAATAAGACCGGCTAAATGTTATAAGCAATATGCAATTGTATTTTTCGTATGCGGATGTAACCTTGAACTACTGAATAAGTGTCATTTAAAATGCAATTTTAACCACTAATATATCCATGCCAAATTTCCGCGTATGGATTTTTTTTTAATTTGTCAACAAAACTACTTCGCAGATCCGTATTGTTGATCGTATTGTATAATTAATAATCCGTATTAAATTAATAATGTATTAAATTCTATTGCATATCTACTTAGTATTTTATCATCGTCCAGCGTAAGCATTGATTTTTTGAGCCGTCTTTCTTCCTATCATATTCTCCGTATATAGTAGTTCCTTCTAATTAAAAATGTAAACAGTGCTCTCTTTTGATGCATATGTGATAAGCTATTGTTAAATAAACGGAAACCTGTGCAATTGCCGAAATGTCGCGGTAATAAAAATAATACAAGAATACTAGCCGGGAAATTGAGATTATCATTACTTACTACAAACACTCAGAAAAGAAAGCTGGGTGTCAATAATATCATTCTCTTTTCTGACGCCGAGATCCATTATGCGAACATTTTACATGGTAAAACCAGAGCACTATTTTCTCTTGTCCTCTATATAAAAATAGTTTCTCGATGTATGTTGGTCTTTTTTCATTTTTTTCTTAATGCTCATGATTTTAGTATAAGTTTACTTAAATGAACAGAGGTAAAAGAGTTGTTTTAGAAATATTAGTTATTGTTTCGTTGCATGAACTTTCCATTTATTGCACAAGCCAGGTACCCACCCTCGTGCTCAAAGTGCATGCTTGATGACGTATATTGTATGAAAAAATGCATTCATATAATATGGATTGGTGCAAAAATATTTTTTATTTTTGCATTTTGGTATTATACACGTAAGGCCAATCCTAATTTTTTTTTTTTTTTGCCCAACGCAAGTAAGGAATCGATCAAAAAATCAATAAGTTTTTCGACGAACAAAACAGTTCATTCGAGTCTTTTGATAAATGGAAACGCAGCTTTTAGCAGGAGCAGCGCTGTTAACGTAATTGTGCAAATATTCCCTCTTCGAATTGAAAGTTGTGAATGCACTAGGCAACTATTATAACACTCGTGAATACTTAATTCCCCTCTTTCTGAATAAGGCGTAGGCAATTATAATATGACACACAGAAGCACCCACTGTATATCACACTTGCAAACGCAGTCACACACACAAATACATATATTATACTATATTATACTATATTAAACATGTATATAGTCCCTCTATCGTAAGCCAATAAAATAGTGTCGCCATTTAAAATATGCCGAAATATTTGGTTTGTTTATATATATATATATATATATATATATATATATATATATATATACCTATCTATATACATATATATACATATATATAGATACATATATATATATATATATATATATATATATATATATATATATATATATATATATATATATAATCAAATTAGCTATCCGGTATTCAACTTAAAAACAACTTTTCCGTGCTCAATCCTCCCGTAGATTCCTAATAGAGCTTCTTTTTAATATAAAATTTATGAACAGGAAAATGTTGTAAGAGAAACAGTCAAAGTATCTACGTCTTCTGCAGGTTGTCAATAATGGCTGATATATATATATATATATATATATATATATATATATATATATATATATATATATATATATATATATATATAGTGTTTCTATTGCCATCATTTTTTCTTATTTACTTTGTAATCCGTTTGAAAAAGGTGTATTGGTTAGTGAAAATGTAATTCTTGGCTTAAAACAAATCGGAAACCTTACCTAAAATTTTATTAGAACATTTATAACTGCTTGAGACTTTCTCTTACTAGTGTAGAGAACAATTATTAGGAAATCTATCAGTAAGATGGTTACTTGACCTTTCCTAGCAGGCAAATTTGCTTTGGGTGGAGGGGGCACTAACTAATTTCCATTTTCTCTCCCCCACACGCGCTGATTTTGTTCACTGCAGTTAAAAACTTTTAGAAAAAATATTTATCTGATTGTTGCATTTAGCATATAAAAATATATTACAGTATTTTTTACACCTATTCTATATTGTGAACTTATGGAAAACTTTGTTAAAAATAGAAAAAAAAGGAAAATTAGACGATTTTAATGCTTTAACTTTGACCTTTAGATGTGAAATGTTGTCGAAGTTGAAATTAAGGAATTAATTTTAAGCATTGTTGCTACTGTTCGTTATAACATGGAAATAATTTTATTGGGATAATGAGAACCGATTTTACAAAAGAAGAGTATGGCCGTAGAAAATGGCTATGTGCGTGGCAGTATTCAGAGATTTATGGCGAGATGGTATCCAAACAATTACTATGTTCTTCTCTGCCCGTTTTACCCACATTTTCTACGTCTTTGTTTTCGTGCTTATATGTATCGGCCCTCATGACTACAAATGTTGGTTCGGTGAAGTTTCATGGCGAGTTGTAAAGGAAAAGCGAAAATACACTATTCTGGAATCTTTAGAATTTTGTACCATAATATTTGAATATTACGTGATTGTTTTAAGGACTTTATTAATGAAATGTGTTGAACTAACATATTCCAATTTTGGTGAATCTTTAATTATTTCTTAAAGAAAAATTATTTGATGTAGCGCTTGAAATATTGCAAAAAAATTATATTGTGTTTAAAGAGAAGTTGTTTGAGCAACTTCCTTCTTTAAATGTTTATTTGGAAATTAAACCAAATTATAAACGTTTCTTAGAGGTTGATTAAGGAGCATTTCAGAAAAATTTAATTGAGTCTTATATTGGATTGTTCGAAAGAGGAACACAGATAATACTATTCTCAGTCTGTAAGTATTTTCTTTCATCGGATGAGAACAGAATTGCTTGAGCGTAGCGTGAGAGGAGATGCTTCACTGTGATCTTAACCAAAAAGCATAAGGTTTTATAACGATTTTTTAAAATAATTGTTTTTATATAGTAAACGAATGTAGAGAAAGTTTAACGATTGATTTGAATTTGATAGAAATACAACATAGTTCGGAACTGGTTAATTGTACACAATTAATCATTAACTAAATTGCATTCCATGACTAATGGAGGAAAAATAGTTCAAAATTTATTTTTCAAGATCTTTTTGGAAGAAATTTATTTTAATAATAAATCAAATACTTTGAAATGATCTTTTAATTTTAAGAGAGAGCTTATTATTAATGAAACAACTTTCTTTCAAAATTTGCATAGCAGAAAGAAGTTCTAACTGAAATGCTTCGAAATTATTTTTTGTTAAGTTTTTGTTTATGAAAATGCTACTTCATTTACTTAATGTACGTGAGTTCATTCATTTTGTGTAATATAGCCCTAACTAATTGAATCTGAATGCATTTCTACTTAATTAATCATTAAATAACTATTGATAATAAATTAATAATAATCACTTAAGAATGTATTAATTGTAAAACAAAACAAAAAAAATTATCAATTAAAAAAATAGATTGTATTTTATTTCTAAATTGTATGTTTCTTTGTGAGCATCTAATCCGAGATAAAGTCACGTAACTCCGATGTAATTGATCAAGATCAAATTAGTGTGGTTCGATGTTGTCATCCAATCTGAGATGGTGTCACGTAACTCCCGCCCAATTTGAAAAAAAAACTAAATGCAAACTAGACCTATTTCGAGGAGGCGTAATCCTAGCTGTAGTAGACGCTTTTTATCGTTTTCTTTTGCCCGTTACAGAACAATTATTTACAAAATACATCTGGTTGCCCGAATAAGGGCGCAATAGCAGCGGCAACGATATAATTAAAACAACAAATCAATGGTGGTAGTAACGAGTAACTCCACTAGGCGAACTCCTAACAGGACCTGTTATGGTTAGGTCTACATTGCTTGCAGATGGCTAATTGCTTTATACCCACGGAAATTTAGGGAGTTCTGAAATTTATGAGTCCTCATAAATTTCAGGGTTGATAGGGAGGAATGTCGTAATACATATAGTGACAATGCGTTGTCAGTGCCACCCTAGAGCTGCGATGTGATTTTGTCTCTTGCCGAGGAATGCGAGGAGGGCAATACAAAGCAATTATCCAGGCGTATTTCTCTTTCATCAGCATTGAGTAGTTTTGGACAAAAAGGTGTAGCACCCTATTTTGTTACAATAAGTAGTTCTTTTTAGTTAAGTGTTTTTAAGCTTTACTTTTATGAATTATTTGTTATAGGTATTGCAAACAGAAATAGTTAAAACCCCATTATACACTGTTAAGCGTGTTGGTATACTTGTTTAAAAATCAATACGACGTATGTCATCTTTTCAGAAGGAAGCAAAACGGAAATAAATCACCACCAAAGAATGCACAATTGCTCAAATAAATAATCACACCAGAATTTAGGTATGCATTCTTGTTTTAGAGAATAATTCCATGTAATCTATATAATACTAAAAGTCTATGGATCTTGTATGTTTGCAATCAGATTTCCGGTTTTCAACATCCGGTTGCGCATGCGTAAATAGCAACGTCTTCAATCCGTTATTCCAATTCCGGAATTTTTATATCGCTTTTAATACAAACAATTTCATTTAATTTGATCAAATAGTTATTTATATATACAAATAATACATAGATTCATAGATAATTATAATATATATTATAAAATCTATTTATCTATGAATCTATTAATAATATGAAATATTACCCTATACAATTTATGGAAAGAAAACACCTCTCACTTTCCCTCTAATAGATTTCAACACTCCTACTCCCTCTGTTTTCGTTACGTACGCGAGAAATAGTTACGTGTATGTGTGACAGAGAGAAAAAGACAGCGATGTAAAACTGGATAGAGTTATCCCCCTTAACTAATGCAGACCTTTTTACTAGAGGGCGTTATTACAAAAAAATTTCTTTTTCTTCTTCCCATGTTTTTTAAAGTCGTCTGCTTACATTTCCAAACGGAAAGCTGAATCGGTAAATGCACACATTTCTATTACATTAAATAGTGTTTTCCTTTACACAATGGGTACTGAATGTTTGCTTAAATTAAATGAAAAAAGTTACATTTTATTTTCATTTTCTATTTAAAAAGCCATTATTAACATGTGGAGAGTGTTTTTTTTATTATTCTGTACTTTCAACTAACAATTTCATTTAAAAGATGATATATCAAAATTTGAATTTAACTATAATAAGGATTATGATACCTGTTCAGTGCATATTTACCTATAAGTATGACCAACCACTTATAATTCAGTAACTGTAATTTAAAAAAAAATAACAATTATAATAAACAGAACGACTCATAGAAATCTATCTATATTCTTTTTTCATTTTAATATACTTTCATAGAAATGCTTCTGTTATGTAAAAAAAAAACTATTTTCTTTATGCCACAAGTGTCACGCTCATACATGAATTCCATACCTAATATAACGTACTGACCCAACGGGTCACGGGTGGTCTAGTATAGTTATATATGTTACAATGTGTTTCTGTTTACCATGATTTTATTCATAGCAGAAAAATACAGCCGATGTGTCGGGCATATATTGATGCATAAAGATTCAAGAAGATGCCAGACGGTTATAATCGAAACCATCTCGACCTGTTGCTGTTTCTATGTCCCTATCGTTTGACATCCTGTCAAAAAGCCGGGGAACTGGTTTCCTCAACCAAGTAAGTCTCCGCCGGTAAGCAATACTGCTACAGTCATAATTGACTTTATTTGCATAATATTTTGTTAATTTGTGTGTTCAGTTTTCTCTTATTTAGAGGCACTTCGAAATATAAATAAATGTATTTAATTGAGGTTGGCCGTATTGTAAATGTATTTAAAGTTGCAATTGAAGTTGACCTATTGTAAATGTATTGTCACTGTATTTAATTGAAGTTGGCTGAAATATAAAAACAATGTATTTAATTGAAGTTGGCCGTAAAATGTTTCGAGATATGGCCAGTATCAAGAACAATTTGTCATCTCAAAGCTTATGTGTACTTATGCTTGATACTACTTTAAAATGATTACTTTTTTTAGACTAAACTTCAAAGCCGAAGAACACATCACCTTTTTCATTGCACGAATGCAATGATTCTAGGATTTCGGTTACGCAGACTGTTCTTAGTAATTTATTGTTTGTGTTTTTTTTTTGTTTTTTCCTGATTAAGGCAGATATACACAACTGAAATGTGTTACAGAATTCTCCTTAATTCCTTGTTGATTGACAGCGTCATACACAATAAGTCTATATCAATCAAACTCAACCTTTCATTCATTTGATTAACCCATCTTTTATAGCGTCAAATTTTCATCTTGCCTTATTTGTGAAAGGAAGGCGTGATAACCAAGATTGATTCGTGAGCTAAAACATCATGCTAAATAAATGCGGACTTCGCAGGAAATAAACACGATACATGGGTAACAGATCTAGACAAGGTCGAGAATTGACGAACTTTATTCAATTATCATTGTCGTAGATGTAAATAATGCTAGTCTGAAAATATCCTCCATAATGATCTAAATTAAATTATCAAACGCATCATAAAAATGCTTAGCTTTGACTGCCACTAAATT